>NW_027271350.1:0-199500 GCF_040938485.1 Diadema antillarum | reverse complement strand
GCGTGTGTGTGTGTGGGGGGGGGGGGCACCAAGCTTTCCCCCCCCCCCCCCCAAGGCTGCGCCGGTCCGGTTATGGGCTTGTAAGCGTGGTGAGGGTGATCACCCCCCCCCCCCCCCCCCACTCCTCAATACGGATTTACGCCGTTGGTGCATTCCAATGTCTTTTGTTAAACATTTCAGTTCTTTAGCAATGATTGACTGATGTCATCTGAGGAATATTGGTTTGGAAGGACTTTTTTTGGGTGTTCCAAGTAATCTGAAGAAAAATAGAAGAAAAAAAAATCATTAGAAATATATGGAATGTTTTTAGATATTCGTTTCACCGCAAAAGTTATGATGAGGGTATCATAAATCTACACAAATCGCCATACATTTGGATTTCAGGGGCCCTTTAAGAACGTGTAATGTTTATTTTTTATTGGGTACTACAAAAAAAGTTTTAGTTATGAGATTATACAGGCACAATCTGAGGTTAATGTACCCTAACCCTCATTATATATAATCCTATCCTAACCTGTCCCTAATGTCTTATCACCTATACCTGTACTACATCTTGTATCCAATTGATGCATCACATTTTTTTATACCAGCAAAATGTTGTAATGCATGAAGACATCTTTACTAAAATTAAATCACACACATATTAATTAGGCCTATTAAAGGGATGCAGTATTGGTGGAGATGAGAATTGGGTTTTTAAATTTTTGCGAGATACCAAGAAAACACTTATTATATAGTACAGAGCATACCATTTTAAGAGGAATTGAAAGTTTATTTGATGAAAATCGGGTTTGGAATGACTGAAACATCAAAAAACAAAGTAAAACAAAGCGATCGTGATAAAGTGTGGGTCTCACACTTTAGTAGAATCGCTCTTTTTTGATATCTCAGACATTTCAAAACCAATTTTCATCAAATAAACGTTGAATTCCTCATAGAATTACATGCTCTTTCATATTTCATAAGAGGTTTCTGATTATCTCACCAAAAAATGTTAGAAACCTGAAATTAGATCTCAACCAAAACTATACGATCCCTTTAACATATGAAAATGCCTCTTCATAACACAATTTGAAATTGTGAATAACTGAGCAATAACGTAGGCTTTAACACAGAAAGTTTGAACCCAGCATGATCTTTATATTTCAATGTCCTTTATTTATTTCCACTAGTTTTCAAATCTTATATTTTCTGATTTGAATATTCGTAAATATGTATGAATATTCATGATAAAGAAACCAATGACGAAAACGTAGCGGACCTAATAAAAACGTAAGGAACCTTAAACAAAACTGAGGAAACGTTCTGAAAACTTTACGTGTTTGCTGGGACACTATTCAGCTATTACTCATATCAATTACAGTGTTATCTGATGTACAGTTTTTGAACTACTAAGGATAAAAGGTGGGAAATGTTTTTGTAACACCTTGTACATGTGGCGCAGGTCGTATTAATTATTACAGTTCTAGCGGATATACAGGTACGAATGGGAACCAGCTTTTGCGTGCCTACGAAATGTCTTTAGCATTAGCCATGTTTTCCCTGGAAATAGAAAAAAACACGCAAATATGATTATGGTGTTTACGGAATTCGTCAGCAATGCCTGTGATTTATTACATCCACGGCTTCTGTCCGCCCATGCGTTTTGCTGATAAGCGTCAGAGGTGGATGTATTTTTGATTCTTTTTTTTTTGTATGGGGGAGTTTTTTCAATGACAATTAATTCTTTTTTTCAAATCGCAGACAATATGAGATTAAAACCTAAAATGGCATTAAAACGCTTTATCCTGGCGAGGAAATTAAGCGCATGTTTTAAAAAACAAGACACCAAACAGGTTAGTCATCGCATTCTTCATCAGCGACCAGGATGCGATGTGATGTTAGATTAAAATCCGTTTCTGAAGCAGAACATACACACAAGGGTATACGTCTGCTCCTATATACAAATATAGAATAAAAGAACCTTCATGTTCAAACCTCTCAACTTTACCAACGTTGGGCTGAACGGCTGCAGAATACTGGGACCCTGTATGGGTCTGGACACATGGTATTTATCTATGCAAATCTTATTTCTACTTGGCAAAGGGATGGGGGGGGGGGGGTGTCAAAACCACTAAACATCCGTTACCCTATAAATCCTCCACTGCCCATCCGTTTAATGTTTATTCCTTCTAAATCAATATTAGGTCCAAAGCGCCACATTGATCAGTCAGACATTGATTATTATAATAGTAGAGCAGATAAGCCGAAGAATTGTGCAAAATTTGACTAAAGCATGAAACTTTCACCATTGTTAGTACATGCTATAAGATTAATTTTAAGATCGGGAGGTAAGTCTGAATTGACCTCTGATGACCTCTAGAGGTCAATGACCTCAAAATCTAAGAAAATTGATATTTTGCGTCATTGGTTAATGATAAACACAGTAATGATGTACTAAAACTCAATATTTGTCACAGTGAAATTGTCTTTATGTTCCACAGAGCCCTGACAGGTTTCTACCTTTGACCTCTGATGACCTCCAGAGGTCAATGACCTCAAAATGTCAGAAAATTGATATTTTGCATCATTGGTTAATGATAAAACACAGTAATGATGTACTAAAACTTAATTTTTGTCACAGTGAAATTGTCTTTATATTCCACAGAGCCCTGACAGGTTTCTATCTTTGACCTCTGACGACCTTCAGAGGTCAATGACCTCAAAATGTCAGAAAATTGATATTTTAATGCGTCACTCATAACTGAAACACGATAATTATGTACTAAAAACTAATTTTTGTAAGAGGAATTTCCTCAATGTTCCACTGAGCCTTTCGAGTCAGATTTCTACCTTTGACCTCTGTTGACCTCAGATGACCTATGATGAGGCCAATGACCTCAAAATGTCAGAACATTGATATTTGGTGCAATTGGTTGATGACAAACATGATTTAGATGTTATATTCATTTGTATTACAATTGAATTGTTTTCCTATTCCACAGAGCAAGAGAAATTACTCACGTGTCTCTACCTTTGACCTCTGAGGAAGGTGACAGGTCAATGACCTCAAAATATCAGAATATTGATATTCTATGTATAGTCAATGGTCAACTTTGTAATACCCGATGTACAATCATTTATGCTATAATAGAAGAATCTTGTCATTCCATGGAACATTGGTCATTAGCCTGTGCATTATATCCAACTTTGACCTCTCATGACAATGAGAGGTCACTGAGGTCACATGTGTAGGCTTACCTGTATTGATGTTTGGCTTCATTGGTGTAATCGTAAATGCTTAATCATGTACAAATCACGCATTGATGTTTTGATCAAAGTATGTATGCATATTCCACAGAGCATTGGTTTATAGTAACAGGTCTCTGAAATGTGAGAGGTCAATTACTTCAGAAATAAAGCTTAAGTTTCTTGAGTGATGGCAGTGACCTCAAATACAACTGTTATGTTTGGGTTAGTTATGTAGACTAGCAAATATAGGCAAATATGGCCATTATCTCGACACTCGAGGAAAACAAGGCCCACGAGACTGATATACAGAGTGTTTAATCTATTCAGTGTAAGTCTCATAGATCTTTTCCCCCATTTGTCGGACTCATTATGGGACTGGTTTGCCTAAGTGTCAAGCTCACGGGCAATATTTGCATAGTTTTCAGCTGGTGGGCCTGTATTGGCCAGTGTAAAGCTGGTGGGTTGTTACAGTATGACTGCGATGAATGACTCATGGTCCTGGAGTATACAGTCCACAGCTGCGACATCATGGACCATCTTGAAAACTTCGACATACTGTGAGGCCCAACATGCATTCCACATGAAGCAATCCTGTGTATTGCAACTAGCTATTGCCATCCGAGACCTACCCAGGGAGTAGATAAGCATTCATGGCAAACCATGGAGAAAGCGGATTGTGCAAAATATTTTGGAGTTCCAATAGGAGGCTCAGCTGAAATCAAATCGCCACAGCAGCTTTAAAAGGTTATACTTCAACCAAAGACTCTCTCCAGACGAAGATACGAGTATCATAAAGTTCAGGTGTTTTGCTACTCCATGCCGCTCAGGACTGTCCTGGAATATGCATGCATCATCTGGGATCCATTCACCCAGGTGAAACATCATGAAGTTTGGAATGATCCAGAGAAGATATGCACTCTTTAGCTGCAATGACCATCATATGCAAAACAAGCAGTGTTACAGCCACACTTGAAAAACAAAACAAAGCAAAACAAAACAAAACTACAATGGCAATCCCTGTAAGAAAGTACAGCTCAGGCAAATTCAGCGATGATGTTCTGCATCAAGAACCCCACAATATCCACTCCGCAGGAAGTTGTGGCTCTATTGCTGCATTCTTCAAAAAGGGCAAATGACCAAAAATGTCAGGCATCATTTGCAAGAACACAAAGTAGGCCTATATACTCCCAAAAAAGGTGGCGGCTACTCTCGGCCACTGTCTCTTGTATCTCTTTGAAACACTTCAGGAGAGAGATACTCAATATTCAGCTCTGTTATTAAAGATACATATGTCTCTCTTTTTGTTTTTGCATTTGTTTGTTGTTTTTTGCTTCATATAGCTCTTTGGATACCTTCTTTAACCAATTAAGAAAAGGCTCCATGGCAGAATATTACAAGATTACACAGTATAATGAAGAAGAAGAATAAGAAGAAGAAGAAGGAGAATAGGAAACGAGATCTGCTGTCAATGATGCAGAGCCAATACCAATCAGTTCCATGGCAGATCTTAGTCGGCACTGCAAAGGTTTGGATGTCTCTCTCTGTTGACAAAGGATATTCTAAAGCTCCAAGTAAGTCCATGGGGTGGTTTACATTGTCTGGGCATAGAGGGTTGGGTTGGGTATATGAGGATATGATGCTTTGTTATAACAATTAGGTCTGAGATATCTATTTTTTATGTTTGTTTTGACCATCCCGCATGGATATCCAACGAAAAGGAATGATAATGTGTTAGACCCAGCCGCCACTGTGTTTTTTCAATAGATTTTGATATTACAGTGTAGTTGAGAAAAAAGTAACCGCTCATTGTCCTAGATGGAAGTCAAAATTGAACTGTGTGTGGAATACTCTGCATACAATTTTGGACACACACACACACACACACATACACACAAAATTCATTTTTTTGATATAATTATTATTTCATAAGCAGCTGGCCATTACAAACCAATGAGACCAGACATCAATATTCTTACATTTTGATGCATATCTTTCAATATCCTCCAAAGGTCAGAGGATCATCGCTAATGTTCATGTGAAATGAGTACACATTTTTTGAATTGCTCACTTTTATTGCTATAGAAATACACAATATGTGCATCATGTCAATCATTAAATATTGTATCAGTTTGATTTTCAGTCTTGGATTATTTTTTCTATGTACAAATAAAATCGTGGCAAAGTAAACAACTTTCACATCAAAATATAAACGAGAATACTAAAAAAGAAATAGATGTAATAACGTGCAAGGCAAATACCAGGCCTACATCATCTTAAGGTATACAGGTGAAGGAAATCACCTTATTGATAAACAATTTACTTGACTGGGATAGCGACCACTGAACAATACTGTTTCTTAAAACTCTCTCTTCTTTTCAACAAGTGGAATAAAACACATGCACATACCGGGGCATCAGTTTGGAGGAGGGGTGGGGTGGTGGCAGGGATAGTTGACCCCCACCCCATTAAATTCTGAGATGTGGACTATGTTTTGTTGTTGTTAGTTTTTGTTGTTGTTTTTTTTTGTTTTTGCTTTTTAGACAGAAAACTGCCCAAGTTTTTCACTTTAAGTGTGCATCGGATTGTTAAAATTTAATTCTGAAATGCAAATTCTCCCTTCTGTGAGAGGGGATATCTCCTTTCGATAGACTCCTTCCCCCTGCTTGGTTCCTTCCACAGATATAACATACTTTGGGGAATGATAATTTCCCTTATTCTATGAAAAATGTTTTTAAGAGATATTTTTTATTTGAATTCCAAAGATGAAAAGGCTTTCCTATTATGCACGATTGTTCATTTTGGAGGGCAAGAGGCATTTGCCCCGCCTCCCGAGAAAATATGGGAGGGGATGGTGGGGACATAAAACTTTGCCTCCAAGTATTTCCTGAGATTGAGATTTTTTTTCTTCACTTTTTTGACAGAAAATGAATTGTCACTGAACATTTCAGCTATAGTATGCACCAGATTAAAAGGCAGAATCTCCTTTGCATACCCCCTCCCCCACACTATCTTTCGTTATGTCCCCTTCCATATACGCTCAGTGCTTTTGTCCCATTTTTGTTCGATATCATCACAAAGTATATACTAGATCTTTAATTTCAGTTCCGACATATTAAAGAAAATCCCTCTTGTTGGAGGGGGTAGTGTATCTTTCAATTAACAATCCCTCCTCGGTTTCTACCCTTAGATTTGGTACACTCCTTTTACTGATAATTTCCCAAATATTCCATCATAAATGTGTATACTAGATTTTTTTTAACATTTCTATTCTTACTGCAAAGGCTCCCTCGCATGGGAAGGATTGGGGGACAGCCCCTTTCATACCCTCCTCTCGCTGTATCAACCTCTCCTCCATGCATTGATTATGGCTACACATTTGGGTACGGACTTTTTTTTTTTCAAAATGGTAGTTCAACCAAGAGTGGCACGAGATCATTGAATTGCAAACAAAAGAATGCAAAAGCTCCATAATGTGGGAGGGGGATACCTCCATAGATGGCTGACTTACTACACCTTTTTGATACAAATTTCGAGGTATTCCTTCAAAAGTGCCTGTGTGCCAGGTCGTTGAATCTCATTTCTCAAAATACAAGAGCTCTGTCGAATGGGAGTGGAATACCCTACCCTCGCCAACGCTGCGCTTGCTGGGTTCCCATCCATATAGACTTGGTACACCTTGGTGATCCATAATTTTCCAAAAATTCCCCAAAACGTATGCATCAGATTCTTAAAAAAAAAAACAACCTTCGTCTTTGGGAGGAGGGTAGGTGAGATGCGCCCACACCCCATCAACTTCCGTATAAGTGATGACGCACACATTAAACAAGAGCTACACTGAATCACTGATTTCAGGTCTAAACCTGCAAAAATCCGATCCCCCACCCACATCCTCCCCTCCCCCTCCGCTTCATTCCTTTGCACCATGAACTTATGCTTTTACATATTTTCCAAGTTCCCCCCCCCCCCCCACGTGAAAACAGATCGACACCCCTTGCTCTGTGCACATACACGACTTAGATAATTACCTGAAAGTTCTGCGGAATGAGTAGCCACTTTTTTGGTAACAGAAATGCATGGTTTGTAAGCCCTACATTATAAACAATTATTAACTATTAACTATCGCAATATCAATATTAACATCCTCACATTTCATTCGAGGTATTTGACCTTGTGTGATTTTCATAGGTGAACGGTAATGGCTCGTTAATAAACAGGGCCTACGAGTGCTCTCTAAAACATCATCATGTTTACCATTGATGATGCCAAACTATTCTGATACTTTGAGGTCATTGACCTCTCGAGATCATCAGAGGTCAAAGGCAGAAACTCGTCTGTGTGCCTTGGAATATGAAGACGATGTCATTGTACACAGATATGCTTGTTTTGTACATCTTTACCATGTTTGACCTTTCACCAATGATGTCATACTTCAATATTCTGATATTCTGAGGTCATTGACCTCTCAAGGTCATCTGAGGTCAAAGGTAGAAACCTGTCTGTTCTTTAGAATATGAAGACAATTTCATTGTAAGACAGATATGCTTGTTTTGTACATCTTAACAGTGGTTACCATTAACCAATGACATCACAGATCAATATAATATTTTGAGGTCATTGACCTCCAAAGGTCATCAGAGGTCAAAGGTTAAAACCTGTCAATGCTCTGTGGAATCAGAAAATGGTTTCCCTGAAGTATAGATGCATGTTTAGTGAATCATAACCACATATATCATTCACAAATGTCTAAAAACATCGATATTTTGATATTTAATGTTCATTGACCTCTGGAGGTCATCAGAGGTCAAAGGTAAAAACCTGTCAGTGCTCTGTTGAATCTGGAAATGATTTCTCTGTGGTATAAATGCATGTTTAGTGCAACATAACCACATATATCATTTGCAAATGTCTAAAAACATCGATTTTCTGATATCTAAAGTACATTGACCTCTGGAGGTCATCAGAGGTCAAATCAGACTTACCTCCCGATCTTAAAATAAATCTTATGGTATGTACTAACACTGGTGAAAGTTTCATGCTTTAGTCAAATTTTGCACAATTCACGTGATTTTGAGGGCTTATCTGCTCTACTATAATGAGAGGACTTCGTATGAAATTGTTTGTTTCCACTTTGTTGGCTATCACAATTCAAAAAAGGAACATTTATGTAGTGGGCAACAAACCCTTCACTTCCATCATAATGTCTATACGAACAACTCCCTGTCTACAGACACCAATGGTCATTATGAGATTTTCATCAATTTGCATGTTTCCACTTTAATCCACTAAAAATCGTGATCACTTTTGGAGATTTAGATATTTATAACCTGTAATAATGTCATCAAATTCGTTTAGTTTTGAAATTTTTTTGGCACTATCGAGGAATTCGATTTTTTTTATTACACTGTTGAAGTATGTATTGTTCAGTGGTTTGTCTATTTTTTGTCTTTCCAATTCTTTTTTTGTTTGTTTGTTTGTTTTGTTCAGTGGTTTATCTATTTTTGTCTTTCTAATTGTTTGTTTTGTTTGTTTTTGTATAGGATCAGTGAGCTGTCACAGAGTGTTGTCTGAACAAAGAAGCAATCCAATGAGATTAACAATGTCTCCTACCAATGGAGTGGGCCTATACTTTATAACGTTGATGGTACTAACCGCCCATATAACATTGGCGATCCAAGTTTACAACTTCTGCGCGGAAACAGACAACGATATATCTTTCCACTCCTCACTTGGAAACGATTCATACTACGAATTCGAAATGTATTCTGGACATTTTAAGTGCCTGTTCTATCGAAACGGAGAATTAATCGGGAAACAATGTTTGAAAACTGGACAGTTTGAACGGTTTACGGTAAAAGTAAAGAAAACCGAGGGAGAGTTGACGGTGACCCTAACTGTCAGAGATGTGCAGAAAAAAGACGAAGGACCCTACATACTGCTTGTTACAGAAGACAGAGATGGGGAAAGGCATAATGACGTCATAGACGCTTACATTAACGTAATCGCTCCACCTGGGCCGGTTAAGTGTGAGAATTTGACATCATCATATTCCCCAGATTGGTGCGAGGTACACTGTTCTGCTCCGCTAGGAATGACTTCAGATCCGCTAGGATCTATCGCCTGCTTCCAAAATGGCAAAAAGGCGCCATATCTTAGTCAACCTCAGCATTCAGTCGATCACATCCAAGCTGTCTTCTGGATGGACGTTGAGTCTTCTATCAACTGTTGTTCTCTTGCATCACAGTGTGACAAACCTCCTGAGATATGCCAAGACTTCGCATTTTTCATAGGGTCTTTTAATGAGAATGACCTTCAGAAGAAAGAAAATATAACTTTGCAGCAGTCTTCGACCAGTCTGCCAACATCGCAATATACAGAAACCATGGCTAACAATGGACAGCTTATAGTCATATCAGTACTAGTAACAATCATTTGCGTTGTTTCCTCAAATTTGTACATGGGCCAGTATAGCTAGCAATCATAATCTAAATCCACTTTAAAAAGGTACAATATCTTTAAAGGCTTCACTTTGAAAGTTGTGCGTAATCATGATAACAATTGGTACTTTACGTCGTCGGTTATGGGACAATAGACAAGACTGCATGTCACGTCACTTATCCCCATTAGTAAATTATCAATGCTGCACTACATCAACCCTCAGTCTACTCTACACTCTATAAGTTTTATCATTCCAGAAGAGTGTCAGACATTTGCTCCTGCGACAATTACTCCGGCCTTATTTTCTCCAAGGTCTTAGATATAGTGTTTATAGGGTTAGCATGGTTAGGGTTGTGATAGTGTTTAATAGGTTTCATACTTTGATGTGAGGTTTGGGATTAGGGCCAGGGTTATATGCTTGTGAGTGGAATTTATGTTTGCATTAGCGTACAGATATTTCAACAAAATTTTCACAGAAACCAATGTCATGGGACCTCCAGAAGACCAGTAAAGGGTCTATCTGATGAGATTCGGAGTCCGAATTGCAAGTCCGATTTTGCCTCTTTACAACCTGCACTTCATCGCAAAGTAGTATAAACAGACCAGCTATAAAACACTAATTGTGCCTTTTCAGACTTGCCGGATGATCATGTTCCAGGTATCACAATTTGATATGATTTATGCGTTATTTTGCGGAGTAAAACTGCAATCAGCGCCGGAAACCAAAAATTCAATGTTACTCTTAATGCGTTCTTAGTTTTCTTTTCACATCTGGCTACATACCCTTTGCGCACCATTTGCGGATTTATCAATTCCACGTATTGCACTTTGATATCTAATCAACAACGAGGATGGGGTGCAAAGAAATCCGTCACTTTGGTTTGTTTGTCTCGTCATTGTCTGTTTGCAAAATTACAGGAAAGTTTTACTGATAATTTTCTTTTTATTGATTTGCTTTTGTCTATTAATTTTTGTATCACCATTGAAAATGATACACGCATTACGTCTACACTCTATGAAATATCAAAGAACATATAATTCTAACGGAAATTGAGTTTAAACATTATCTAATGGCTTTGAAATGACTGAAATAATGTATAACAAAGATATCCTTAAAAGTCGTGGCCTGTCGTATTTTATTTTGATCATTTTTTTTTATATCAGCTTTTTCAAGACCAATTTTCATCAAACAAACAGCGAATTTCTCGAAGAATTAACATGTTCTTTCATATATCATCCGAGGTTTCCCATTATCTCACAAACGCACAGACACACAGACACACACACACACCCAAGTTGGAAACCTGTAGCCCCATCTAAACAAAAATTCTACAATCCCTTTAAACCTCAACAACCAAGCAATTACAAGACGGTTTCTTCCAATCAAAAATATCTCCTTCTTCATGGTTTTATATGCTTAGTTCTTGTGATGGCATAAGTTATAATAAGCACAAAAACATCAAAACGTCTTGTAACATTCAGCAAGAGACCCGGGGATCTCGCGCTCATCCGAGTATCGCAAGTTCATTATCTCCACGCACTCTTGCAGACAATCTGCCAAAACATAACCCCAAACAAAATTATAATAGGTCCCTCATTGTATTGTTTTCTGTATTGCATTGTATTGCATTGTATTGTATTGTATTGTATTGTATTGTATTGTATTGTATTGTACTGTATTGAACTGTAGTGTATTGTATTCATTTTCCGCAAAAAGTCAACTTAAAAGATACACAAATGATAATCATACATCTTAACCGGGATACAACTGGATTTCCCTGCTCAACTGTGCCTACAAGATACTGCTGTTCTAAATCCGAGGGATCCAGAAAACCATTATAAACAGCATGAGTATACACAAAAATAATTGAATTTCAGAACAATATACCACTATAACCATTGAAAAAAAGTACATGTACATGCAAATAAATGAAAAAGAACACTACCCCCCCCCCCTCCACACACACACACACTCACACCGATCTACCAAACCTATTCAAAAGTAAAACGAAAAGAATTTTATCTCACAAAAAGTTAAGCCTGAATCCCTGTCTCAAACAAATTGTATACCATCCCTAATATATCATTGTGTTATCCATTATATATTTACAAGCCTTGCAGGATTGAGAGCGAAAAAGAATTAATCCAATATAATCAATTACTAAGATTCGTATTTTAAGGTAAGCCGACAATAAAGCAATAAAGAATTTGATGACAAGGAAAAAAAATAAGGACCGATCACAACATACATCATATAACCGAAGTTTAGTTTTGAGAAGTGAAAATATAGCATGAATCAGGAGACCCTATGCCTCCATTTCCAAAAATATGAAATACGATGGTACCAATCCACGAAACTGTCACGAGCTGGATATAAATAATTGCATTATATCTAAACATTTTTTTTTTGGTTAAAAAAAAATATGAGAGACATATTTCAGGACTAGAACCTCAAGACTTTAGAAAAAACTATATGGTTTTGCACTTCATAACCCATGCTCCTTTTGTAGTCCAAGCTATATTAAAAAAAAAAAATAAACTTTTTCCAACTTATATTGGAATTGTTTTCAAATCAAAGTCTTTTAGTGAGACATAGATAGTGACATATTTACACAGATAAGGCATTGACCTACACTTAAAGGGGAAATCAAGTCCCAAACCAAGTTAGTCTGATAACATAGAGTAAAATCTTACAAATTCAATGGTTAGAATTCAACTAAAATCGGCTGAAAAATAAGGAAGTTATGACATTTTGAAATTTTGCTTATTGCTGCAAAACAGTTTTAATAGTACAGTGGATATGAAAACACAAATAAGTGAGCTCACCATGTCATTACCTCACAAATTTCCTTTGATAGTGTACAAAAAATGACCAAAATTCAATGTTTATGTCATTGAAGTATAAAACATGATGTTATTCCTGGGTGAACTTCAGAATAGTGATCAGTTATATATGCAAATCAGGATTTGAGCCTCAGGCATGTTTGCGTTTGAATGAAAAACTGGAAATTTCAGAATTTCATGTGCAAACTAGATTGGCATATTGTGAGGGTATGACATGCCATTTTGTATATTCATATTGACCGTTCAGGAACTGTTTCCTGAAAAATTAGCGAAACTTCAAAATGTCATAACTTCCTTATTTTTTACCCGATTTTAGTCACAATTTTACCGTTGAACTCGTAATATTTTACTTTTTCTTATCAAACTAATTTATATTTGGACTGGCTTTCCGTATTTCTGCATAGCTCTATTCAGATCGAAACTCTGACACATCCACCGTTCATGTTTTGTTAGTTGTATCCTACTGTATCTCCAAGCTGGATATTATGTATCATAGTCTTTTATACCTCCTGCATTTTTACTGAGAAATATGAAATTAGATAAAAATAGTTGAAATCAAATAAATTGTTATTTTCAGATGGTAACTTCAAAATCCATATTTACAACATAAAAGCGTGTCCACAGAGGAAAAGTTTCATAGAATGAAGTACATCATAGTGCAATATGAAAGGCAGGGTAACTATCATCAATAATATGTCATTGACGGAACAAGATTCTAGTTACATATACCACTGTACACCACAATACAATGTAAGAAAAAAGAAGGGTAAATTTGGCACCTTTATATAACAATGTCACACTGGGAGCATAAAAATGCCACTTTGCACCTCTCAGACCAGTGTCACAAACGGAGAACTTTTAAAGATGCACCTTTGCACCCTAAGTTGAACCTGTGTTTTAGATTTTTTTAGATTTTATTCGACTCTTCCGACCGCATTCCGGGGTATGAGAGTACAACACATAAATACAAGATATGGTTATAACAATATCAAATAATACATGTTTGTGATATATTACAATGATGTATATAAAATAGTCTATACCTACTAAACGGGTCTAGGACTTGTCCCCCGGAGGACAACTCCCCCGGGGACTACTCCCACCTGACAACTCCCCCGGAGGACGTCTCCCCCGGAGGACTACTCCCCCGGAGGATGTCTCCCCCAGAGGACAACTCCCCCGGAGGACGACTCCCCCGGGGGACAACTGCCCCGGGGACAACTCCCCCGGAGGACCACTTCCCCGGAGGACCACTCCCCCGGAGGACCACTCCCCCGGGGGACAACTCCCCCGGAGGACCACTCCCCCGGGGGGCAACTCCCCCGGAGGACAACTCCCCCGGAGGACAACTCCCCCGGAGGACAACTCCCACCTGACAACTGCCACTGGGACGTCTCCTTGGGGACAATCCCATAACTGAACAGAGATGTTTCTTTTTCGTGTCCTAGAAATTAAGATTAAATTCATCTGTGTAAAAACAGTATTCTTTTTATATAAAATTTAAATTAAAGTTAGCGTTACCTAAGACACGTCCATCTTTATAATTTTTTTTTTTTGGAATCTCAGCACAAAGTTTTTACCATTGCACACGCTACATGTAATGTCGAAAAAAGTAGAAACGCAGGTCCATTTTATCACTGAAAATTGGTCAAGAGATAAACACATTGACGTAAACACGCTTTTGAGGGGAGAGTTCATTCCTTAGCACGTACCTGTTATTCTTCATTATTTTATATTTTAAGATATTTTAAGAAGTCAATTCTTTGATGATTTTCTTTTTCTTTTTGCAATTCATGATTATGATAAGAAATATGTTAAATGAAAGAAAGATATCATTCAGAGGGGTGAAGGCTCAAGTTTTTTAGTTTCTTCAGTTTGTCTCCCTCTACAAAGGAATATGTTGTTAGAAAATATCCTTTTAATGGGGTTATGATTTTCATCCTAGATTCTTATGATAGTTACTATCCTGTATGTCACTGTCAGTAATACTTTATTGTGCAATTTTCGTTTGTTATGTTGACTGAGAATTTATCTGAACATCATTACAATCCTTAATGTCGGAGAAATAATTGACAGAAAAAATAAATATGAATATTCTGTTCCTGAAAAGACTTAAACGTGTAAAAAGGTAATATCTTCCAACAGGTATTGGGCACTCAATGCAGAAACAGTATTAGCACTGGTTGCACAGTTACCATGCATCCTGAATGCACCAGCCACATACCGGTATCTGCATGACACAACCCTTGCTGTACTATTGTTGGTAGAAAACACAATTTTTGATAGCTAGAACTTGTCATTAAGAGTATGGTAGTCAGTATTACTTGAAAAAAATACAGAAAAAAGTGCAAAAAATGGCAGTTGGGGTAGGGGTAAAGGGCAAGGAAAATGTATGTCTAAATGTGGGCAAAAGGTTAGTATCATGTGGAAGATTAGGTTTTACACTAAAATCATCATTATAATCCATTTCCTTGACCCCCAAAACATGGGGTTAGACACCAAAACCATCACAATTGACCAAAGAATAGCCGAGTTATAACCAGAAATGTCTTTTTAAAGCCGAAACGGCGACCAGCTTGGATTTTTTACGATTTCGGCCGGGGCACCCTGGATTTAGCATTTTTCGTTCTTTTTTTCAAAAATGGTGTCAGTAGGCACAAAGTCATCAAACTAAGGTGTGATGAGCATGTTCTGAAAATGTCACCCTCTTTAGCCCATCTCTAAGAGATATCAAAGGATGACGACTGTAATATTTAGGCTGTTATCTAGAGAGTTCCTTAGTTGTTTCTTTAATCAGTCTGAATAAGCACACGATCTTGGCAGTAATTTGTTGTATTACAATCATGACGAGTTTGAACAATGCAAATGCTTTAGCGATATCGATTGCATCGGATGCCCAAGGGAAGAAACGGACACTGGTCAAAAAGTATATGTGCACACTTTGTTAACACGCAGGTGATAGGTTGATATGTTTTTATTCTTCTAGGTCTAGGGTGCAAGTAAGGAAGTTTGCTGAGGTAGTACTACACCTCCGGGGTTTCTCGAGAGGGGTAACTATAGAGCATAGCAACAGCATCATCTCTATGGGGATTGGTTGGTGCTGCATAGCTAGGCACTAGTCTGTGCGTTCAAACTGTACTAATTTCAAACATTTGGCATCTCCCTTTCTTTAGAAAAGTAAAGTTTCTCTTTTTCACACAGAGTTTTTCATTTATCAACTACCACTGAAACTTAATTAATAAGGCATTGTCTTTTTAGGATTATCATGACAATTATTTGATAAGTTGTTCACACAATATACTTGTCCTATTTGAGTAATAATGGAAATGCTTTACTTGTATGGGCGTGTTTGACTTGCCATATCTTATATCTTACATTCAACTTTACAACATGTGTAATCATAGCAACACATTATTCTTATAAACACAAACATTACTACATGTACTTGTAAAGTCAGTAACACTTCACTTCAATGTTGAGATATCACGGCTTTGTATGACACATTACAACGCACTCTTGTAACGACGTAAGTTCAATCTCGTTCTTCACACTTGGAGGAATACTTGTGATTGTTTTGTAAACTGTACTTTTGTTCACTTTTAGAAATGTATTATTTTTGTCTTTGAAGAAACGTTAATCATTGTTTCTCTTATAATAATCAACAGAGCTGTTACTTTGGATAAGTTAGATGAAACACTTTTATTGCACTCAAAATGTAACCAACTCTGTTACTCTCCATGGATGAATAGTTCAACATCTAAAACATATCACAATCCCGTGATCATTGTAATTTCATTTCCCGTCAAATTCCGGTATCTATCCTATAAAACAGATCAGTTTTTACACTGGTCCATATTTTTGACCTGATCTTGTGATACGATATTATGTTGAGTCATCTAGCTTTGTTGCATTAAGGATTGTTTTCCGCTGTACCTCTTCTGATGTCAATTCTGTTTTGACAGGAGCATTTTTCCTTCACATTCCACTATGCAACTTCTTGGAAACTTTAACAACAGCATCTTTCCGGAGATTGTTTTACATTCGCATCTTCACTTGTTCTCCTTCTTCGAGTGGAGAGGGCTTTTTTTTTCGCTTCGATCAAAGTAATTTTACTGCACTTTTGTTTCTTGGTCGGCTTTGTTTGCACATTTTTTATTACTTTTGGTTTCAGCAGCTGGCTAGCTGTTGGCAGGGTGGTCCTTGTCCTCCTCTGCATCAACAATTGTGCAGGACTAGCATCTAGCCCATCGATCGATGTGTTCCGATAGTCAAGAAATGCCAAATCTAGATCTGTTCCATCTCTCATTGCCTTTTTCATTAGACATTGCGATTTGTACTGTCTTTTCAGCTTTCCCATTGCTACATATATAGTGATGAAGACGTGACATGCTTGAATTGGTACTGACAAGCAAACTCTTTGAACTGGTCACTTGTAAACTGTGTACCGTTATCTGATACCACAATCTCCGGTATACCATTACGTGCAAAAGTGTTGTTTGCATACTTCAATTACTCTTTATACGCTAGACGTTTTTTGTTGTTTTTGTTTTTCATGTTCAAACGTTATCAAATAAAATTGTGTGAAACAAAACTCAATTTTCAATTCATTGAAACTCGAATCATCCCATCTTTGTGGTTGAGAGATTTGTGTTGGTCGTGCGGGTGTGCTTTCCCAGGGCTGTCGGAAGATATTACCTGTTTACACGTTCAAGTCTTTTCAGGCACAGAATATTCATATTTTTTTCTGTCAATTATTTCTCCGACATTAAGGATTGTAATGATGTTCAGATAAATTCTCAGTGAACATAACAAACGAAAATTGCACAATAGAGTATTACTGACAGTGACATACAGGATACTGTAGTAACTATCATAAGAATCTAAGATAAAAATCATAACCCCATTAATAATAATGATAATAATAATAATGGCCTCTTATAAAGCGCTGAAAGTCCATCATAATGATGCTCATGGCGCTCTCACATATGAAATAGCAAATGGGATACAAACAAAAACAAGATGCTTACTATACATAACGAAATCAATCTCAGAACATAAGAAAAACCCTTCATGTGCAAATTATACAGTAACTTATACAGTAACTTACTCAGTATACAGTGTACAAAACGACTCAAATTGTAACAATCACGTTCATTCACGATTGGGAATTAAACAGATTAAAAGGGTATTTCTTACAACATATTCCTTTGTAGAGGGAGACAAACTGAAGAAACTCCAAAACTTGAGCCTTCACCCCTCTGAATGACATCTTTCTTTCATTTAACATATCATAATCATGAAGTGCAAAAAGAAAAAGAAAATCATCAAAGCATGGACTTCTTAAAATATTATAAAATAATGAAGAATAACAGGTACATGCTAAGGAATGAACTCTCCCCTCAAAAGCGTGTTAACGTCAATGTGTTTATCTCTTGACCAATTTTCAGTGATAAAATGGACCTGCGTTTCTACTTTTTTCGACATTACATGTAGCGTGTACAATGGTAAAAACTTTGTGCTGAGATTTCAAAAACATTGTTATAAAGATGGACGTGTCTTAGGTAACGCTAATTTTAATTTAAATTTTATATAAAAAGAATACTGTTTTTACACAGATGAATTTAATCTTAATTTCTAGGACACGAAAAAGAAACATCTCTGTTCAGTCATGGGATTGTCCCCCAGGAGACGTCCCCGTGGCAGTTGTCAGCTGGGAGTTGTCCTCCGGGGGAGTGGTCCTCCGGGGGAGTGGTCCTCCGGGGGAGTGGTCCCCCGGGGGAGTGGTCCCCCGGGGGAGTGGTCCTCCGGGGGAGTGGTCCTCCGGGGAAGTTGCCCCCCGGGGGAGTTGTCCTCCGGGGGAGTGGTCCTCCGGGGGAGTTGCCCCCCGGGGGAGTGGTCCTCCGGGGGAGTTGTCCCCCGGGGGAGTAGTCCCTCGGGGCAGTTGTCCCCCGGGGGAGGTGTCCCCCGGGGGAGACGTCCTCCGGGGGAGTAGTCCTCCGGGGGAGACGTCCTCCGGGGGAGTGGTCCTCCGGGAGAGCTGTCAGGTGGGAATAGTCCCCGGGGGAGTAGTCCTCCGGGGGAGTTGTCCTGATACGCTACTAAACATATATACAGTGATATATACAAATTGGCAAGCAAGGTTAACTAATCGTATGAACCATACGACCAAACAATCGTGACATACAACTACAAAATATGTACTAGAGATCGAGTATCACTGGATGCTTAATTTTTCTACCACTACGAGTTACAATATTTTCTTTCTTGACTACAGTATATTCAACTTGTTCAGGCTTCTGCAAATTTGCAAAATATGACATGATCAGCCTCACAAATAACACTAATCTTTTAAGTTGTCCTAAATGCGAGCATGAAAATAATCTGGACATGTGTAATGAGCAAGGACGTTTAACCAAATAATGATTGCTTAAATATAACTGCCTTTCCTTTTCAAAGAAGGGGCATACGAAAACATAGTGAAATTCATCACCCGTTTCATGCCTATCACAACAAGGGCATTGAACATCCCTTTCATCAAATGACTGTACAAATCTTCTATTATTAGCTGGCAACCGATTTGACCTACATCTAAAACGGCTCAATGAAATTCTATCCCTCTTACTCAACTGGACTAAATACCTTTCAAAGAGACTATTCGTCTTTAAAATCCTATAATTTAAACATACTCTGTTTGACCAAACATTTGCCATCAAATCCTGTTAGACATATCACTTAATCTCAGCTTCAAGGTGCTCAATATCCAGTTATTACTAAATCCTTCCCCTTTTCTTAACCATACAACACCAAGACCAGCATTGTTTAAAATTTCCTCAATATGAGATATCCACTTAGATACAAAAGTCGTGTCCTGTTGACTTATTAATCTTTGGAGTGTATAAAACCTGAATGAATATTTAGCAGAAGAACCCTTTATGATCCTCAGCCAAAAGCTAACCATACGATATTTAACAGTATTAGCCAGTCGTGTTCTCCCGGTTTCTGCATATACCATACAATCTGGTGTTAATTTATTTACACATAACAACGATTTCAAGAATTTCCTATGAAAAATTTCGATTTGACTCAAATCCATGAAACCCCAAACTTCACACCCGTACAATAGTATTGGTAACACTAACTGATCAAACAGTGTGTAAAAGGTGCAATGGTGCACCCGTAAACAGGTCGATGTACGTGATCACAGTGTGACATTGCTGTGTGCCTTAAAGAGTGCAAAGTTGAACCTATTTTTCTTAGTTTTTTTTTTTTCCGGCAGAAAAAAAAAAATCTTCATTTAATGAAATGATTTGGAGTACATTTACTCACGTAGGAAAACATGAGCTGATGATTATCACGCAAACTTAGTTCCCCCCCCCCCCCCTCATCAACATTGTGACTCGGCTCCTTACGGCGATACAGAAAAAAAAAAGATAGGCATTGAAGTTAATGAGTTTGCTAGGTAACTTAGCAACCTTAATAAGCAATCATTGTTATTAATCTCATTAGCATATTATTTAGCAAATCAGCTCAGTATGCAATACATTGTTAATTTCATCGCAGAATGTCTGAAAACACCAGGGTTTTTCATGACCAGGAATTCATTTATAACATCGGCTTGTACTTTCAAACTATGGGAGTATCAATGCAGTAAATTAGGCTTGGTTGCCACCCTCTTAACCTTGGGCAATTATCTTTGATTAGCATTATTAACATAATGTTAGCTAATTAGAATATATAATATGCTGAAAACTCATATGATATGACTTTTCGAGGTTTTTGAGATATGTATTCAAGGGTAGATAAAGCTTCGTTGCACATAGGCAACCTCATGCAATTACAGGTACAATATGATAGCCTGATTAGCAAGGGAAAAAAATTAGTTAGATTGATACAGAATATGTCGTTTATGCTTTTGATAAAACAAGCCTGAGAAGAGGAATAACACATTTTCAAAGGTTTTCTATGAACAGGAATCCATTTGTGACACCAGTTTTTATGGTAGTGACTAGGGTCGGAGGGCAAGGACATCCCACTATAAAAATAAAAGTCATTGTTGTATGATTAAAAATTATATATATTTCATATCTAACAACTTCTCAAGGTCAAATTAGATGGTATCTGGTATCGTTGAATGGACTATCGGAAATATGCAAATAATCTCCTTATGCCGATTATGATATTTAAGACATTTTGTACCATTTGGAAATACGTGAAAAACCAAGGTTGAAATGGACTCCTCTTTATCGAAAACCTTTGTAAAGTTGTACTTTTTGTTTTTTTCGGTTCCTGCATTGAAACTGACAACAAATTAGATATAGTACTAATTAGCTGAATATGCTAATTAGGCTAATAGAAATAATTGCACAAAGTCGCCAAGGTGGTAACCAAGCTCAGTTTACTTCAATACTTGTCTAAAACAAGTAAAGCAATAAAAAGCCTTGTATTTGACAACTTTTCGAGATTGTACATATCAGCATATTATATATTTATGGTGCTTTCTACTTTACTTTAGTATAGACATGCAAATCAAGTCATTATGCTAGTTATGATATTTAAGACACTTGCATCATTTGAAATTGGGAACTGGTGATATACAAATGGATTCCTCGTTATAGAAAACTGAGTAACAAGCTACATTTCGCGAGTTTTCGGGCTTCCTGTATTAAAACTTGCAATATTCAGGCGACCTGGATTAACATGATATCCTAATCAGCTAATTGTGCTTATTAGGCTAATCAAAGATAATTGCCCAAGGTTGAGACAGTGACAACCTGGCTCAATTTACTGCATTGTTAGTATATACCCATCTAATACACCACTCTACAAAGACCTTGTACAAACCAATTTTTCAGGTCATTATGCAGCAATGGCAGATCACACCATCTATAAACTGGACTATTGCACACTGTACTGTTACGACCAAAATCACTCCGAGAATGATCGCACAAAAGAAACAATCAACTGATGTTCAGGCGGTTTATTAACAGTGATATTGTGGGTACAGACTCGTAATCGGTTTTCACATCAGTACAATAATGATCACTGGAAACAAATATAAGTCAGTAATGGAATCACTTACTCACTAAATCACGAAATCCCTACAGTTCCCTGGTAGTGTCCAAATACGATGCTTGATGCACAAATGAATGATCCGCGATGCACCGATGAATGATTCCTTCAACGTAAATCCAGAGGCACAGGTTACAATAATCCACGTTATGAATCCGGGGTAAAATCCACAATATATGTCCACGGCGAAATGTGCAGAATCCAAACGTTATGACCACGTCCAGTCGATGCGTTGAATGATGATTCACTTTATATTGTCCAGCTAGGAATCCAGCCCGTCACAGCTTTGCCGTAGCAATGTCCATTGACATAAAAATATGGAGTCTATCTCCAATGTAGGCAAATTAATTATCTGCAGGCAAAATGTCTCCCAGGCCTTATCTCCACAAACATAACAGGTCAGCAGGTAACACAGGACTGACTATAACAAGTCGCTTCAGAGCCAGAAGTGACGTAACTCTCAGAGCAGAGGTGTTGGGTACTCTGCCTACTGCAGAATTTCTCTGGCTTATATACTATCCATTCACCCCCTTCTAGCAAATTCTGTAACTCTCTCCAACCTGGGGCCACACATTCTAGCTAGTCCAAGTTCCAGGAATCCTGGATGATTCACTGCCTATCTATGTACAAAACATCATTGCCAAGAATAACTACCAATCACATTGGGCTACAGGGACAGTGCCTCACTCAGCCAAATATGTTAGCACTTCCCAGAACATTCTGGAATGGGTGAAATCAATCTAGATTGAGTGAGCTATAATGTATTTCCTGTTACATGCATGTACTGTATAGCTACATTGTATACCACCTAGAAAATTCTCCTCTGATCTGGTCAGCCTCTATGTACTATATCTATACCATGAATGTTCTCCATGAATCTGGTCAACCTGTGTACACACACATTAAAACAGCCATGCATACAGTACATCATACATAATATTATGTACATAACTACTAATGTGTACATTTGTGACAGTACATATTCATAATATGTTAATTAGCTCATTTTGATAATTACCTCATATCAGACACTTTCACGGTTTGAAAGTACAAACCAGTGCTACAAATGGATTCCAAGTCTTAAAAATCCCTTGAAAAATCGCATTATACCAGTGTTTCGCGGGCTTTCTTCAGTGAAATTAACAACGTATTACATATATCGCTAATAAGCTGAATATGCTGAGACTAATGAAAATGATATAGCTAAGGTTGCCAAGGTTCCAGCCAAGCTTAGTTCACTTTAGTACCATCTTAAAATATGAATCAACCCTCATCAACAACAGAACCTGCACCTAATAACATTTTCAGTTTATATTCATGGTATATATATTTCCACCTATTTCATTTGTGTATAGTACATGCAAACACATTTATTGATATGCTAATTACGATATCAAAGACACTTGCATCATTTAGCATTGAAAATTATTGTTATGAATTGATTGCTCGATATGGAAAATCCTGAGAAGTTGTATTTCCCACGTTTTAATCTTTCCTGTATTAAAATTAGTGATACATTACACATTTTACGAAATATGGTAATCAAGTAATTTTGCTAATTAGGCTGATAAAAAAGTTGCCCAAGGTTGCCATGGTGACAACCTAGCTAAATCTACAACAGTTCTCTTCTGCAATACGAATAAAAAGAAAAAAAAACACTTAAAAACTTTTCCAGGTCATGTACATGGTTTATGACACCGACTACTGAACTAATGTCGTAAATTGTTGAAGGATGACTTACGAGGTTGAATGTCTGGACTTGGGAAGTAGACCGGATGGGAGGAATGACAGATGGTTGAGTGATAATGAGCTGATTCGGAGGGAAGGGAGACAGTGGTTATGGCTGTTTTTTATCGTTTTTGACAGCTGTAGAGGCAATGGGGTAGAAAAGACGGCTAGGGAAGACTTGCTTGGGGGTGATGGGCTTGTCAGTTTCATATGCATCATCATTATACCTCTATTTTGTTTGTAAGTTTCCCTTATACATAATCCATTCCATTTCTGTCAATGAAAAATGCAACGTGTTGCCAGGCCACCTCCCTGGTGTTGCTTAATCATCACGTTTGTTAAGATCCACTTCCAAAGTGCGACAATAATACACATTGAAAAAGGCACATTTTCCCTCATGATAATTTTCTGTGGCATCCTACAATTCACATGAATTGCTATCTGTTCTTACCTCCGCCAAGGGAGGAGGTTATGTTTTCGTTACCGTTTGTGTGTGTTTGTTGGTTAGTTTGTTTGTCCTTGTGCAAAATAAGTCAAAGGGTAGTTGAATGAAACTTTACAGGAAAGGTTGAGAACGACAGAAGATTGAATTTGGGTAGTGATCCGAGAATTTTGAAGGATTTTTGATATTTTGGCAGGTAGGGTCAATGAAGTAGGGAATTCAAGCTGCGCATTTTTGAGGTTTTCCTACGCGCATTAAAGTGCGTGCTCCACTTTCTGCTATGCCATAAAAGGTAGTGAGTGTGTGCACCTATGGAGGTTGCCCCTCTACTGGTAGCTCCCAGTGGTACTCTATTTTTCGCCATTTTGCTTTCACAAAGAGTCATCAAAATATGTGTAACGTTGCAACTTTGTCTCAGGATACTGCTAGGAAAGTTTCTTCCAGTTTGATTGTGTGAATCTCAAGAATTCTGAGTTTCAAATTTTGGAGTTTTGCAATAGCTGAGACTGTCTAAGCTGCCATGTTGACCATACGTGCAAGCCTGTTTCACAGCCACACTTGGATGACCTTCCAGGGATGAATAGAAGCCTTGCTATTCATGCTACATAGAACCCAGATTCTTGGACTTGGATCACAATGGCCCCTAAGAGGATTGAGTCTATTATCCTCTTCTGCCTTCTTTTGTGTACACTGGCCTGTGAGGGCAATGGAAATCCCTGGGCAGAACCTGTGTTAGCTAACTTGTACACCACCTACAAGGGCTATGTTGGGCAATTAGCAGAGTATTCATATACTACCAAGTACAGAGTGTACTCCGGACCACCAGTACCATATTATTCGAACTCTTCAGCGAATTTTCGCCCATCTCTTGTGACATGTGGTGACGTAAGCCCCAACCCGAGACCTTCACGTGCATCTCACGTACATCAGCATGACCAGCAGGCTGTGCCGCAGTGGCAAGATAAAAGTAATGTATGTTATCATAGGCCCAGACTCTCCCTCGCGGGTCAAGCTGCAGTTCGTCTTCATACTCAGAAGCTTGACCGTGAGGTATGGAATCGAATCCACCAACTGGGCATTGCTCGCCGACGGAAAACCCACCGTGGCTCAAAGGGTAGAAGAAGGAGCAGACCAGATGAGAGAATCAGTCCCTTACGAAAAATCCTGTGGTACTCCTGTGGTAATTACCACAGGACGGTACCACAGGACAGTACCACAGGACAGTACCACAGGAAAGTACCACAGGAATTGTCCTGTGGTATTTTGGGACATACCACAGGACGGTACCACAGGAATTCCTGTGGTATTTTGGGACGTACCACAGGGCAGTACCACAGGAAAGTACCACAGGACCGGTACCACAGAACAGTACCACAGGACAGTACCACAGGAATTCCTGTGGTATTTTGGGACGTACCACAGGGCAGTACCACAGGAATTCCTGTGGTATTTTGGGACGTACCACAGGGCAGTACCACAGGACTAGTACCACAGAACAGTACCACAGGAACTGTCCTGTGGTATTTTGGGACAGTACCACAGGTCGATCATTACCACACAGCATTACCACAGGGCAGTACCACACAGCATTTCCATGGTACCACAGGAGAGTACCACACAGGATAGATCGAAAAAAAAAAAATCTGGGAGAATTTTAGCCACATATCAAGGAATATTCCTGATAGGTGAGTGATGGATTTCAGGACAAACATGGCCCTACTTAATAACCTGTCCTACTCCTAACATATAACCTCAAACGAGAGTCTAATGGCCAAGTGCCAATCTAGTCCTATAATAGATCTATATAGTCATATTCTATTCCTAGGTAGCCATCGACCGTATCAGTACATATATATATGGCCGTCTATCCGTAAAGCATTAAGGCATGGTTACTAACTCGATTATACTTTATTATCAAGATATGAAATTACACTTTCATAACAATATCTATGATATTGGGAATAACATAACATAATTAGACAATCTTTCATAAAGTTCAAAGTAAGTTCCATCATTAATATTTTGACTTTTTAAGTCATATATGTATTTTCTAAAATCTAGAGTGCTTTTTATGAATATTCATGAGCTATGTAAAAATTTGTACCACAGGAGTACCACAGGAGTACCACAGGAGTACCACAGAAGTCCTTATGAAATTTCTCATGCTTTACATCAGCACTTTCACTAAATAGCTAATACTGTAGGAGTATAGGACAGGATAAAATGGCAAATCAATTGCTATAATTCACAGCATAACTCATCTATCAATTAATTGAGGAATATTAATATGTGCTTTTTTGTTTGTATTTTTGTTATAAATTTCAGTTGATTCTGCCTTACAATTTTCCTGTGTGGTACTCCTGTGTGGTACTGCTGTTTGATATTCTCCTGATGTGATAGTCCTCTGGTATAAAATGTTAAGAAAAAAAGAAGAATATCCCGTAGCATTTTTCTGTGGTACTTACGAATTTAATTTGCTGTGTGGTACTTCTGTGTGGAATAGCACCATATTATGATTTTCCTGTGGGATTTGGACAGTTCCTGTGGTACTCTCCTGTGGTATACATCGAAAATTACCACAGGAATTCCTGTCGTACTGTCCTGTGGTACGTCCCAAAATTCCACAGGACAATTCGTGTGGTACTGTCCTGTGGTACGTCCCAAAATACCACAGGACAAGTCATGTGGTGTACTGTCCTGTGGTACTTTCCTGTGGTACTGTCCTGTGATACTGCCCTGTGGTACTGTCCTGTGGTACGTCCCAAAATACCACAGGACAAGTCGTGTGGTACTGTCCTGTGGTACTATCCTGTGGTACTGTGCTGTGGTACTGCCCTGTGGTACGTCCCAAAATACCACAGGACAAGTCGTGTGGTACTGTCCTGTGGTACTATCCTGTGGTACTTTCCTGTGGTACTGTCCTGTGGTACTGGCTTGTGGTATTGTCCTGTGGTACTGTCCTGTGGTACGTCCCAAAATACCACAGGACAAGTCGTGAGGTACTGTCCTGTGGTAATATCCTGTGGTACTGTCATGTGGTACGTCCCAAAATACCACAGGACAATTCCTGTGGTACTGTCCTGTGGTATGTCCCAAAATACCACAGGACGAGTCGTGTGGTACTGTCCTGTGGTACTATCCTGTAGTACTTTCCTGTGGTACTGCCCTGTGGTACTGTCCTGTGGTACGTCCCAAAATACCACAGGACAAGTCGTGTGGTACTGTCCTGTGGTACTATCCTGTGGTACTTTCCGGTGGTACTGTCCTGTGGTACTGCCCTGTGGTACGTCCCAAAATACCACAGGACAAGTCGTGTGGTACTGTCCTGTGGTACTATCCTGTGGTACTTTCCTGTGGTACTGTCCTGTGGTACTGCTCTGTGGTACTGTCCTGTGGTACTGCCCTGTGGTACTGTCCTGTGGTACGTCCCAAAATACCACAGGACAAGTCGTGAGGTACTGTCTTGTGGTACTATCCTGTGGTACTGTCCTGTGGTACGTCCCAAAATACCACAGGACAATTCCTGTGGTACTGTCCTGTGGTACTATCCTGTGGTACATCCCAAAATACCACAGGACAAGTCGTGAGGTATTGTCCTGTGGTACTATCCTGTGGTACTGTCCTGTGGTACTGTCCTGTGGTACGTCCCAAAATACCACAGGACAATTCCTGTGGTACTGTCCTGTGGTACTATCCTGTGGTACTGTCCTGTGGAACTGCCCTGTGGTACTGTCCTGTGGTACGACCTAAAATACCACAGAACAAGTTGTGTGGTACTGTCCTGTGGTACCATCCTGTGGTACTTTCCTGTTGTACTCTCCTGTGGTACGTCCCAAAATATCACAGGACAATTCATGTGGTACTGTCCTGTGGTACTGTCGTGTGGTATACGTCCCAGAATACCACAGGACAATTTGTGTGTATACTGTCTTGTGGTACTGTCCTGTGGTACTTTCCTGTGGTAATGTCCTGTGGTACTGCCCTGTGGTACATCCCCGAGTACCACACGAGCCTGTGACACAGTACCACACAGTTCCTGTGTTAACATATATTTGTGTGGTACATTGTGTGGTACAATTAAACCAGTACCACAGGGAGTACCACATGAGCCTGTAAAACAGTACCACACAGTTCCTGTGGTAACATTTATTTATGTGGTACATTGTGTGGTACTGACAAGTACTACAGGGAGTACCCTACAAGCCTGTGGTACAGTACCACACAGTTCCTGTGGTAACATTACAAGTGTGTGGTACATTGTGTGGTACCGACAAGTACCACAGGGAGTACCACAGGACTTTTTTGTTAGGGGTGGTATACCGAAAACTGGGGTATGTCGTGCAGAAGTTCACAAATCCTACCACATCGCCACTCGTGTCTCCTACCGCCCTGAATCAACTATGCTACCGGTTCAACGGAGTGTAAGCCACCATAATCTCGTTCAAATCATCAGAGAGGTCAAGCCATTCCATGTGAGTTATAATTTCCCACGCTTTTTTATGAGCAATATATGAGATCCCTTGTTAACAAGTTTGATGAACTAGAGCTGTTACTCCGAGATAAAGACATTGATGTGTGCGCCGTGACTGAATCTTGGCTGACCTTAGATACTGTTGACTACTTCTAGTCCATGGATTCTCGCATTTCTCAAAATGTCGGACTAGTCGAAGAGGAGGAGGGGTGTCCTTGTTCATAAGACACGAGCTTAATCCTTCTCCTGTTACGGACATCGCTGTGCCCACCGACCTTGAAATCGCCTTGGTGCATATTCGCCCCGGCGCCTCCCTCGCAAAATCTCCAGCGTATACATCGCAGCTCTATACTCACCCCCAAAATAGTGGTACTGAAGAACAGATGATCGATCATGTCGTTCGGTCAATCGATGACCTGCGATTGAGACATCCATCTAGTGGGCTGGTTGTGCTTGGTGACTTCAATCGGCTAGATACAGATGTCATTTGTGCCAATTGCTCTCTTCGACAGGTAGTGGACAAACCCACAAGATCTGGCTCAATCCTGGATAAGATCTTAACAAACCTCGAGGACTTCTACAAACAAGTTGTCATAGTTCCCCCCCCCCCCCCCTCGGAAAAAGTGACCACAATGTGGTAACCTGGTTTCCCAAGGAAGTATTTCCCCGTGGCCCGAATGTGTTGACTATAATTTATAGGCGTGTCTTGAGACCTATCCGTGTCTCTGACGCAAGATGTTTTGGTATAGGTGGATCTCAAATCAGTCCTGGTCTAGTGTTCATGATGCCCCAGATACCCAGAATAAAATATGTGACGAGTTCTACTCCACCCTTCACCAAGCCCTTAACACATTCTTCCCTCAGAAGGAGGTACGAGTCCACAACAGAGACAAACCATGGATCACCCCTGAAGTGAAATCGCTGATAAGTAAACGACAACATCTCTTTGTGAACGGCCCCATAAGTGCTTGGAAAGCCTGCCGCAAAAAAAAAAAAAATCTGCAGGAGCATTCGCCGAGCGAAGAAAGAATTCTATCATGATCGTGTTGCCAAATTGAAGAATGATGATCCTGCGTCATGGTACAAAAACATTAAGCTCATGACGTCATGTAGCCAGTTAAACGAGATAATCCATGTTCCGGATCTTGATCAGTCGAAAGCAGACGTCACTGAACCATCAATTCCCATTTCATAAGCGTCTCAAGTGGTATTGCACCCCTTGACATGTCCAAACTCCCACCGTTGACGTCTGATACCCCACCATTTCAAAGACTTGAACAATGGGAAGTGATGCGAGAGTTGCAAAAAGTGAGTCCAGGGAAGTCTTGTGGACCTGATGGAATCCCAGCGAGAGTGATAAGGATGTTTTCACCTGAATTAAGCTCCCCGTTATGTCACATTCTGAACAGTTCCTATACTGAACGCGTTGTGCCACATCAGTGGAAGCAAGCAATAGTAGTTCCTGTCCCGAAAGAGAAACCAGCCAGAATCGATAAGCTTAGACCAATAGCACTTACAGATCATTTTGCAAAGCTTGCTGAGTTGTTTATCTCTAAGTGGTTGGTGTCTGCCATTGATCCCTTCCTTGACAGTAAACAATTTGGTAGTATAGAGCTGGTATGTCATGTACGCACTACTTAGTGGATATTGTAAACTTTTTATCCAAAAACGCCGACAAGCTAGGTACTACGTCCGTAGTAGTTACAACAGATTTCTCCAAAGCTTTTGATAGAGTAGACCACTCTATAATCATGTCAAAGTTGGTTGAATTACAAGTCCATCCTTCTCTCATATCTTGGATTGCCAACTTCCTCACTGACCGATCCCAACGTGTTCGCTACCGTGGTTGTCTGTCCTCAAGTAGATCTCTCTATGCAGGAGTACCACAGGGAACACGTTTAGGCCCAGTGTTATTCCTGATTCTCATTAACGACGCCTTGATGCCATCCAGTATTGAACATTGGAAATATGTAGACGACATGACGATAGCGGAAGCAACTCAACGAGGATCGGTCGGTGAAATACAAGGTACCCTTCAGAAATTAGACAGAAGGTGCACTGCAAATAACATGCAACTGAATGCTTCTAAATGTCATGTAATGAGGGTTGATTTTGGTAAAACCCAGTTGCCTTCTACACAATGTAGTCTAAATGGTCAGACTTTGGCTGAAGTGGATGTGGTAAAAATCCTAGGTGTATTGGTGCAGTTTAACCTCAAGTGGGACAGCTACGTGAGTGCCATGCTGTCAAAGGTTAGTAAGAGATTGTTCATGTTAAGATCATTGAAATCTTTTAAACTTTCAATGAAAGATCTGTTAAAAGTGTACACAGGTTACATCAGACCCCTGCTTGAATATGCCGTCCCGGTGTGGCATCCTGGTCTTACACAACAGCTGTCACTCCAAATCGAAAGGGTGCAAAAACGAGCCCTACGAATGATCTTAGGCGAATCCTATGGCACTTATCTCAATGCTCTCGAAATAACACAACTTCAGTCTCTTGAGGCTCGCAGGCATGATGTATGCTGCAAATTTGCGAAGTCACTGCTAAAGTCACAACAATTCAAGCACTGGTTACCAGCACCTCGACAGACCAGGTACTCTTCATCTTTAAGAAGGTCAACACAATATCCCATTGTGAGGTGTGGAACAGAAAGGTACAAGAGAAGCCCAATTCCATATCTTATTGGGTTATTGAATACTTCACAATAATTAGGAAAATAGTTGTATGAGATTTTCTTCTTTTTTCAGGCAATTGTGAAGTAACTGAAAGTAAAATTGGTGTACATAGCGGTATTGAAATATGAATGCGAAAGGTATGATTATTGTGTTGGTCACGAAAAGCGTTGTCATGGTAAACATTCTTTTTTTTTTTTGGTAATTGATTTCAAATCTGTTATGTATATCAATGACCTGAGGTGTAATTATGTTATTTGAGAGAATATTTCGGGCCGTGAAGTCAAAGGTAAAGGTTAAACGTCAAGTGAAAATTTTTATTTTTTTTTCTTTCTAGGTCAAAAATGGTTCAAGGTATATTCATGGAACGTAGTAAATATGTATGTATTCATAGGCAATGATTGCCTTGGAATTTAAGGGTCAAAGGTTAAAGATAAATGTTTATATTTTATTAGGGTTTTTTTCATATGTTTGCGCAATACCGGTATTCTCAGAAGCTTGGTGTGTATTTGTATTTGGGTTATGAGGTCAAAGGTTTCAGGTTAAAGGTTAAGTGAAAATGTATTCATATACGTATAAATATATATATATATATATATATATATATATATATTGGAAATGGTTCAAGGTACATTCATGCAATTTAGTGAACATACCTGTACCGATTGGCAGTGATTGTTTGAAATTTTAGGGTTAAAGGTGAAGGTTAAATGCACATTTTTTTTAACCTTTGTTTCTCCCATGCTTGTGCAATGCTGGAGGGTATATTTTGAAGCTTGGTGTGTATTTGTATTACTTAATGTTTTTTCCCCAGGAGGCGGGGGGGGGGGGGGGGCTTGAGGTCAAAGGTCAAACGTCAAGTGAAATTTTTTTATATATTATATCTGGGAAATGGTTCAAGGAATTTTCATGGAACTAAGTGAATATGTATGTATTGATGGGTAGAAATTGTTTTGGAAATATCAGGGTTAAAGATCAAACATGAAGTGAAATGTTATAATTTCATTTTCTTTCCCTCATACCCGGAAATGGTTTAAGGTACAATATACATTCATGTAACTTAATGAATATTTATGTACTGATTGGCAGTGATTGTTTGAAATTTTAGGGTTAAAGGTGAAGGTTAAATGCACATTTTTTTAACCTTTGTTTTTCCCATGCTTGTGCAATGCTGGAGGGCATATTTTGAAGCTTGGTGTGTATTCGTATTACTTAATGGTTTTTTTCCGGGGGGGGGGCTTGAGTTCAAAGGTCAAACGTCAAGTGAAAAAATATGTTTTTATATATTTGGGAAATGGTTCAAGGAACTTTCATGGAATTAAATGAATATGTATGTATTGATGGGCAGAAATTGTTTTGGAAATATTAGGGTTAAAGGTCAAACATAAAGTGAAAATGTTACAATTTTATTTTTTTCTCTCTCATACCCGGAAATTGTTTAAGGTATAATGTAATTTCATGGAACTTGATGAATATTCATGTACTGATTGGCAGTGGTTATCTTGGAAACTTTAGGGTCAACGATCCACGTCAATTCAAATTTTCATTATTTTTTGTGTATGCAGTGTCTGAGAGTTTCTTTCTTGTTCGAATTGTTCTTGATTTGTGTGAGCTTGCGTGTTATTTTGATTTTGTAATTTTACATTTGTATAATTTTGTAATACTGTGTATGTATATTTTCACTTTTGTAAAATCATTTGTAATTCAGCCTCAGGCTGCGATCAATGATTTGTTGAATAAAGATACCATTAATAATAATAATAATGCTAGGGCGAGGCGCGCCGCGCAGCTAGAGGTTTATGACGTAACACAGACTTCTGTATTGGGGATTGGGCACGGCTGAAGAGATTTTCCCCAATAGTAAAAATAATGATAATAATAATAGTATAGGTCTTTCCATTCATTTTCAAACTTTTTTTCTTTCAATTTCACAAATTTTTGCTTCAATTTCGTCGCGGGATGACCGGAATAGGCCAATCTTACTTTCAAATTCGTCTTTCGTCGCTCATTTTCAAATAAAGTCTATTCAATCTAGTCATTTGGCATACATTTTCGTCATTTAGTGTTCAAATTCGTCAGTCTCACTCGCAGCACTCAAAACAGCAGGATCGATTTCGTCTTTCGTCAATCATTTTCGTTCAATGTTCATTCATATTTGTCTAATATCTCTATCCGGTGTGATTTCCCAGTCATTCATGTATTTTTTCTGTAACCGTTCAAATTTAACATTCAGGAGTTAACATACACACAAGTTTCCACCCCCCCCCCACACACACACACAGAACCACACATACAGACACATACATAAGCAATCCGAGTAAACACTGATACAAACAGACGTACCGTCCCGCGTACAAAAACACTGACAAACGATTTCTAGGCAAACATGATTAAAGACACAATTTTAAGTGTAGAATTGAAGCCTGTTTAATGTCAAGGAATGGATCACATAATTATGTTAGCTGCTTCTCTGGCGATTTTGGTTGGCAGCCATGTTTTTCGTGTGTATTGTCTTAAGTAAATGGTTAGGGAATAATGTGTAACGATACAATTTACGAGAGAAAGTAAAAATATGTCGGCTTGAAGTTGGTTCACCCTCAAAATAAAAAATCGACAGCATCTGACTAATTTTAATGAAAAATTCATGAAATTGTGTGAACAAAGACGAATTTGATCTTCACATTCTGCGATCCGTCAGCGGGAGGGATGAATTTGAATGACAACTGACGATTTTGAATGCTATGTCTTCGAAAATGTTTGACGAAAAACGAATTACAATGACAATTGACGAAATTGAAGTTAGGATTTGCCTTCCACGTGCTTCTCGGGACGAAATTGAATAATAGATCTTTGAAATGGAATGACAAAAGTGCGAAAATGGATGGGAAAACCTATAATAATAATAATAATAATAACAATAGTGGCTACTTGTAAACCGCACAGGTCCACTTCAGTGCTTTCAGTGCTCATGGCGCTTCAAAAATGAAAAGATATCATATATAATACATGAATAAACATATTCAAACATTTCAACAAGAAGAAAATGGTAAACAAAAACTAACATATATACCAAATAAAGCATACAACATACACCGATTAAAAATACAATATTGATCCAACATGAATGACATACAGCAATTACAGTCCTCAGTGTGAAAGGATCAGATAAGTTCCAAGTTGAGATTTTAATGACTCTGTAGATTACAGCTCCCTAGCCGGAAAAGTAACTGATTCCACAATTTTGGTCCCATAACGGAGAAAGCGCGATCACCTCAATAGTGGAGAGGAGAAAAATCTCTTTGAAAAGAGCAAAATCATCGGTGGAATGTAGCTGCTTGGCGAAGGTGTGCGTTCTCAGAGTGCTTTTCTAGTTATTAATTTAATGAGTATGGACGAATATAACTGAAAAAAAAAATGTACATTGGCTGCAGACCCAAACTTTTGGCTCTTCTATTGAAGCGTAACCCCCCCCCCCCCCCCACACACACACACACGTCACACACACACATACACACAAGCAGGCATTGAAATGAAAAAATTCCGCAGCCCCAGCCTGTCATCCATAGCCAACATATCACACAATAACAGGATCCTGGTATGTGAAATATGTTCGTTTGTCATACAAATCCATGCAGTTACTGAATTCCAGCAGGGAGGTGGATCACCTCCCTGTTTCCAGCATCCATTTCATTGACTGGCGTGGAATGATGTGATCCCAAGCATGACTTGCGTACATATAGGGTGTGCCGATGACGAGGATAATTCAGCTTTTAACACTGTTTAACTTTTTGCATGATGCTCAGAAACCACTCTATGAAGAGTTAGAGAGCATACAGAAGAGGAATTAAAAGTTTATTTGATGAAAACCGGTTTGGAAATGGCTGAAGATGAGATACCAAAACAAACGTAAAACAAAACAGTCCATTAATGGTGAGTCCCACCATTTATTAGGATCCCGTTTGTTTTGGATCGTCATCAAATAAACATTGAATTCCTCTTATTATTATGGTCTTTCACATTTCATAAGAGGTTCCTCATTATCTCATTGAAAAATTTGGAAACCTAAAGCCCCAATCCGAATATATATATATATATATATATATATATATATATATATGTCACCCCTTTAAACGGATGGAGGGATGGTATAGTTTTGTTGAGATGGATGATTCACATTTAACTTTTCTTGGGATGAGAAACCTCTTATAAAATATGAAAGAGGATTCATCAAAAGAGGAATTAAACGTTAATGCGATGAAAATTGGTTTTGAAATGGCTACTGACGGTATCCAAGATCAAAATAGATCAATTTGTCCTAATAGAATGATGGTGGGTCCCATCTATCATTAGGACCGTTTGTTGCTGTTGTTTTTGCTTTGCTTTTCTTTAGGGAACTAGAGAAAAGGAACACAATTCTGACCTTCCCCCAATTTTCTTCCTTCTTGATTCTATCATCAAAGAGTGGAACTTGAAGCTTTACACAACTTAATATATATATATATATATATATAATATATGGTGGAAGGGGTACATGACGAGCACATCAATAATACTGGAAAATAAATTTGTTTATTGGTAACAACCTCGCAACCGCTAGCGTGACAAAACTGCCCCTCCCACCACATATTCCTTAATAAATCAAAATATGCTATTACTTCAACATCGATCGTAGTACCTATATAACTGTCGAGGTCGATACCATATACTATGGCCCCATCATTTGTCATGATTGCTAAGTGTTGAGCATGTCCCGTTGTAGTCCAGATTCTGGACGTTTTCTATCATTACGCATCCACGCGCCGCTCCACAGCTTATCGCGCTATCCCCTGTAACCGCTCGATGCCAACAAACCTGTCCGAAAAAAACGTCCAGAATGGTTTGACAGTGCGTAGGGTCAAAAGTTCATATTAGGTATGCTTACGTATTACATGCCCTATCTCTCGCAAGCTCATTGCGTATGCATGAAAACTAAGGATCGATCACAGAAAAGTTATGTGGGATCGATCGATCTGCAGCCAGCTGTGTGCATTGCACCGTGAATACAGTGCGATCTGCAACAATTACTAATTATGTGCACAGAGATGCCTGCATTTTTGCACAACATAAATTATCACAATCAAAGAGCCAACTCTTTGATCACAATGCAATGCGTTACATGTACTCAGTTCTTCAGTGATCCGTACCATGCATTGTTGCACAGCTGATTCGTGCAACGTTTTTGACTGGCTGAAAGTTATGGTTGCAGTCATGGTTGCAGTCATGTCCGACCTACTTTCACGTGGTGTTTTGGACTTTGTTGTGCCCAGATTCGATGATGACTTGAATATTATTCTTGAGATTGAAAATGGCGAGCTACAAATCGCCAGCTCGCCGATGTATGATTTGTGATGTGCCACTTCTAACGTCCAAACACTACATAAAACTGCAAAGAACTCTGTAAAGGTCGTGAGATGTGGACCTCAAGAAAAGTTGGAAGATTTGTTTGGCGATGTTATTGTTGGTAAAGGGGATCAATATGTTTTGGTTTTTTTTTGAGGGGGTGGATTGTGCCGATCATATTCATTAAAAGAAATAATTTTGTCATCAATTATTCTTCCTTAATAATATTGTATGATGAAATATTCAGAAATTAAAGAAATTCTTTAATTGACATAGGCACTTGTGGCCCACTAAATAACAATGTAATTTTGTAATAAGCTCAGGGCTGTGAGATGTAGGTTCTATGAACCGCTACTTAATGGTATACAAGATATCAAGCATATTCTGATCAGGGGTGGTGGAGGTGAAGGGGATAGGGTACAACCACATTACACAATTTGTAGTGCAAAGTTGTGAAGTACATGTAAGGAACCAGAAGGTGCCTTTTTTAGAGAGCAGTCTAAATTTAAAGAATTGCGCTAAGTTTGTACAACTTTTATAATTTTATTACCACTTCATGTAGGGCCTACTGGGCAGTTAGACCGACACTATTCACTTTGATAATTTCTGTAACAGAGACAATCAGACCAATATCCCTGTTGTAAGAATACCCCGTCACTCAGTTTTTTGTTTGTCTTCATGATAGTAAAGCTAAACTTAGTAAACCAAGATGAAGACGCTTAAGAGCATTTTTGCTAGAGATATTGGTCCATTTGTCTCTGGCATTACAAGTGAACAGTTTTGGTTGAACTGCCCTTCTGCATATGCATATAACGGTTACATATATATATATATATATATACATATATATATATATCTTCCTTTTTTTTGGCAAACCATACCTGTATTTAGTTACTCAAGATAGTAGCTCCATGTATATATAATACATTATCAAATAAGTAGGCCTATTCATATCAAAAGACAGTCTGACAAAGCAACTTGTTTTTTTCTCATTCACAAACATTTAAGGGGGATATCAGTGTGAAATTATGCTTGGGAAATGTGTGGGCCATGCACACAACACACACAAACACATACACGCATGTGCACACACACACACACACACACACACAAACATACACAAACACATGCACACACACACACACTCACATGTTAGCAATTTGATTAAACCCCCTATTACAAATCACATCCAAATTAAAACATTGTATATGTACTTTGTACATACAGCTGTACAGTGTAGTAGACTTTATTTTTTTCAACGTTTATGGCACCTGATTATTGGTAAATAAGTTTAGATTTTTTTTCAGTGTTGAGGTGTGGTCAGGAAATACATCAATTTATCACTATTGTACTTTGAAATGTACAATGTACAGTGTACATGTACATTACACATATGTGCAAATATATGTACTGTTAAATACACTGTGTAGTCTTCATCATTTCATGTACAGTAAGAGCAGACAGCAAAGTGAAAACAAATGGACTACGAGTAGTGTAATTTGAGCATATGTATAACTTGTACATTTTTTTAATCACATTACTTCTTAAGCCTTCATTATAAAAAATTGGCAATGATGGTAAAACTGTTAATGTTGTACCAACTACCAAGGAAGTTTCAAAGCTAGCATCCCACTCCCAACTGTCAATGAGTTCAAAAAGTTGTCACTCTGGGAAGGACATTCAAAATAATTCCTCAGGTGTATAAGTGTCTTTAAAGTTGGATATTCTGTGCCACGAAGTACTCATAAGGAACTGAAATTAAATGTTCTATAGTTTATAAAATATTAGGCATATTTCAGTTGTTTCTCCATGCTCTTGAAATTCCTTCATTATACACTTTCATTTGCACATGTACATGTACAAGTACTGTAATATACAATACATTTACTGTATATTCATGATAGTTCATGATCATTGTTCAACAACAGTGCATTATTTCAAACAAAATACATTGTAAACTGTTTGACTCTGAATTTTGATGTCAGAGAAATAATTTGATATGTCACATTTCGGTCTGATTACCATGTGTAGCAGACTCTCATTACACATCAAAAATACAGGATTAACACAAACTGGTTACAAGTTATGACAAAGAAATCTTTGTTTTTTCATTTGTTGCGCTTTACAACTATTCTTGGTTTAAAAAAATGCTTCGAAGTTCAAAAAAGAAAATAAATTCATTGCTACACAGTTCAAACTATAGGTAAAAATGTTCACGTGCATTAACAGAACTAGTTTTAGTTTTATCAAAATGGGCCAAAGAACATACTGTACTTCTCATGAATGATTTTGTATGTAAAGAAAGTATTATAAACAAGTTCTTGGTAGTTGTACAACTCAAAAACACACTCCACACATTTGTACACTTGTATGTACATGTATGCATAGATGAACATGTGATGTACAATTACATGTGCAGACAAACAGCATTTTCAGTTCAATTTTCAAACACCCAAAACACACAGCCCATCCCCACTTGGCATGGTCTGTATGTACATGTACATGTAATCCACTACATCACAAAAACACGACCTTGAACTAAAATATTTCAACTTTTCCATAATTTTATCACTTGTAATTATATGTACCCATCAACATGTCCAATGAAAATCAATGAAAATATTCATGCCTAAAAAACAAAGTACAGTATGAAAAGTAGGTGTGTACAAATGTACATTGTATTTGCTTCTATGAATAAGAGCAAGGTACAGTAATTGCAGTGATAAAAAGAAAATTATTGTACATGTAGCATGGAACTGCAAAAATTCAGGTACACCAGAAACCAATGTACCAACCACTCACCATTACAAACCTTAAGGAGGAAAAACACCCACAGTGGATTCTTGTTTTGAAACAATCATATGAATTCTCTAAAAAACAATTTTCAAATCCCAAAGGTACAAGCTAAGCTACATGTACACGTGTATACGTGACATTTTTCATTAAAAAAAAAAATCTCAGCTACGATGTACAGCTGTACAGCTGTACATGATTCTTCATGTTACCAGTATATCTGATAAGGCCTGAAAATTGAGTGCTTTTAAAAAGTGGATATAATCGTCTAGATCACTTGGGCATCCACACAAAACCGTACTGTGTACGTTGCTTACGTCAACACCCAGGCCAGATGCAATGGTAGCTATCAGAACTCTGATTTCACCATCTGTTGCTAACATGCTGTCAACAATTTCCTTTTGGATATCAGTTTCCATGTTCTGGTGGTACATATAAAATTATTAACATACCTGTGGCAACCTTCTGGAAGCAGTGCCATAAAGGTCGCGTACAATGTACACATTACTGCACATTTTTCTTATCATCCTTTCACAACATGCACCATGGATCTTCAAGTCATCTGCCAGCCACTTGAACATTGTATCTAAATCTCTTGCAGCAGACTTGACAACATGTTTTATATTTTGCTTGTCCGGCAACTGATTTACCCACACATAATTGCGAAGACCAAAGTTTTCGATGATACTGCTACGCACATCTCTGGTTGCAGTGGCTGTCAGGGCAACAGCGGGACTGACGACTTGAGTTCCGATCGTAATTCACCAAATTTTCCATACACTGCTCGAAATGCTTTGGTGTCTCCAGATGCAGTCCCCCTATTTGAAAAATAAGAAAAAAAAAAACAGTAAGATTAAAATAAAAACATTTTCTACATTGCACATGTGATTTCAATAATGCCTGCAGTCTCTTCAATGCATATCGCACAGCCATAAGACTGCATAATTTTAATCTATAGATGAACAAGTATTGTAAGGGAACATAATGTGTAAACGATTGTAACAGATACGCCGAGAGAGGGCGGAAAGAAGAACGAAAGATGGCGACTGTCCTCAGAGGACCTATGTTGACGATTCGGTACCGAAGACCGAATTAAAGTGTTCAAAAGGCAAACCCTGTCTGGCTCTAGTGTCATTCCCTGTTGTGCAAAGTTGTCCCCTTTCAGTATGAGTACATTTGCATACTGAAGCATGTTCCTATTTGAGTTTTTTCTCAATGTACATGCACATGAAGAATTAGTCTGTGGGCCACAGCGTGTGTCTCGATTGCTCCTCTGTCTGTGTAGAGGAGCAAAGCCGACGAGACACAGGCTGTGTCTCACAGATTAAAGCTAAGGCAGTAGGCCTATGTGTAATTGCATTTGTATGCGAGAAAGTTACAGTAGTTACGGTACTGTACAAAACAATTAAACCAGTGCAGTTACGGTGTTAACAATTTATTACAATTACACAGGATTTGAGTCAGCTCAGTACACCTAGGAACACTCACAAGAGTAGTACTGCAGTAGAAGCCTGACATGTGTTTACCCTACCCGGCCCAGAGGCCAGACATTTAACTATATTTAGTTTTACAATCATTTTTTTGTTGTTCAACTACAATTGTAGGGGCCTACAGTTACAGTTTGTAATTCAAGACAAGAGACACGTAATGAAAGTTGCCTTGACGAATCATTTGTAGAAACTGGATACTCTTAGATCTAACGTTAAATGATTAGCTTACCACTAGGCCGCTTGAGACTTCGACGTTGTCACGCAGGCCAAGCAAGATCCATAGCCCTGCTCATCTGGTCCGAAATTAAAGACTTCAAAGGCATGACAAGAGCCACAGCTTTCGGAGAGTCTGGTCCATCATGTAGATCTAGTTTGCGAAGAATATCAATGCACAACGGTGCAGCTTGGAAGTTGGAACACCACACTATTGCCGAAACCAGTCGGCATGGAGATAAACAAAATCATGAGTCTATGACCACGCACGGAGAAACGAGTACGTGTAGTACCGGTAGGGACTTCTAAGTTCTGGTTCTGCTGCTGCTCCCCGAAACCGTCAACGAATCCAAGCTTCTCAGTAGCACATTGCATTGAATGCTCTTCTCATTATCACTGTCAGAAAAGCGACGCGGAGACGCTGATGTTGACATCCATTGATCATGTAAACAAGGTTCGGAGGAAATACTTGAAATGCTGCACAGATTTTGGTCGGAAAACGCAAGACTCGGAATCAATTCTCATGGTCGGACATCCGGGTATTTTGCGTGTCACGGGGTCATGGATAGCGTTGGAGTGAAAACAAACCATAGTCATAGTCGCGTGAGCCTGGAGTGGTATTCTGTACGTGTTTTCTGCCGGGGCGCCCCGCGAGCATAGCGCTAGCGCAAGCTGCTACTGCAGCTGTGCGGGCGGCAGGATTAGGCCCTAGGCCTACTCTAAATTAGACGCTATCCTAAGCACTACAGTACTAACGTTAGGCCTAATAGACCTACCTGAAGTTTCTATGAGGTACTAAGTAAGCGTAGATATCGGGGTAGGGCCTACTCAAAGAGGTTCTACTGCACATCTGGCCATTTTGTCGGTTCGTTGATCCAGAGTCCTGCCGCGATTTCATACGGGCACAGGTCCAGTCCGGCATGCCTTCAACTTGGCAAAATACCGGGACCGATCGATCGACAGGATCCAGATTTTTAGAATATTGCTGGCAAGACATGATGCATGTATCTCATGAATGATGGCACAAATGACAAAATGAATAATGAAAAACAGTCCCCATGTCTGCGTAGAGTACCTTTGCACATAATACGCGTCGCACATAAACATGCACAGCATGCAGTATGCGCATTATGCATGCTTTTAGCGCTTGCAAGCTGTTTGTTTTCACTCCAGTCAACCGGAAGTGACGTGTAGCCGACCGCAAGAATACGAAAAGCACATTTGTTGCACAAGCTGTATGCTGTACACGCGATCCGGGGGATCCCCGATCGAGAAGTAAAAGCCACCTCGAAATTGACATGTACGATAAGTCACGATGCTTTAAATGGGCGAATATCTTTTCTACACGTATTTATCATTTTTTTTTTTATTTGTAATTTTAAATTATTTTTTTTTTCTGTCGAAAAATAGATTTAGAATGCTGGTTATTGTCATATTTATAATTTAATTTATAACAGTTATGGAAACGAGTAGAAGTTAGTCTTAATCTTACGCACGGTTTATGTACGTTCTAATTTCATTCTCCTCTTATGATCTCTAAGATATATCATTTGAGCAATTTTTAATAAAAAGAAAAATAATTTTGAAATTCCATCAATATATGGAGAGATTAATACAAATATTGGCGTAAAATACGTATGTTATATTGCTACTATCATGCAATATACCTGTTTGCAATAAGACTACAAGATTAGAGATCGATCGACCACTGGGTAAGCACTATTTGGGCACCCGTCCCGCTTCATCATGAATATTCATCTGGCAGTAAGATATTGTACTAGTAAATGGCAGAACGCTGGATACGTGCAAAACGTATGGCCGGGAAATGTAAAAACGTCTCGCGGGGAGATGGAAAAATGTTTAGTTTTGCCGAGAAATGTAAAAACGCTGCCGGGAAATGAAAAAAATATGTATTTCAACGGTATTACGGATACATGTAGATGATGAATATTCATGATGAAGCGGGACGGGTGCCCAGATAGTGCTTACCCTGTTTTCGATCCCACAAATTGCCTGCTGGACGCGATCTCATCGACCAATCAGGATGCTCGAAATGAATGAGGGGATGGGGGTGGGGCCAATTTTTTCCGAAATATTTCGGGGAGACTTGGCAAACCTGGGGGGCATTTCATCAACGAGTTCGTCGGAGTTTTCACCGACGAATTTGCTATCAGCCAATCAGACGCAAGGATTTCATTAGCTTTTAACAGTTGTCAGTGTAAATCCTTGCGTCTGATTGGCTGATGGCAAATTTGTCGGTGAAAACCTCCGACGAACTCGTTGATGAAACGCCCCCCAGACTGGACTGTTTTGGAGGTCGAGATGCGTGCGTGCGCGGCAAATTAATACACGAGCATACGGTGGGGCATACGCGTGCTGTAGCGGTGTGTGCGCGCGGTAAATGATCACACAAAACAGTCCAGGCAGTGGACTAGTCCCGTTGTCTCGCTCGTGACCCTTTTTTGGTTGGTGTCTATCTTGTGGGCTGTCTGACTTCCCGTGTGAGTGTATGATTGCTGGATATTCACCAATACCACCGGTGCAGCAGTTTTTCGGGATCGCGCCATCACTCGTCGGCGAAAAAAGAATCGATAAAAAAGGTCCAGAACTAGACTAGGGTTGTGAGACTCGTTGGTGTCATCAAAAAGCTGTAGTCAATCTTGGAGGATGACTCGATTCATACATTCATTCGTCTTCCAATGTCTACGGTGATTCCTTCCCCATGCAACTCGTTCCATAAAATCGGCGCCATTGACGGTAAGTGATTCTTTTAGCAGATAGAAGACAGAGTCAATCAAATAGTGACGTCAAATACGTACACTCTTTCATAATTGTGTAGATAATATCATTTATTTGATATTCAGGGTTCTTTGGGCATTTTAATGCGCTGTATAGACACATAAGGATGTATAAATACAACTTTATGATGTTGTTTAATGATATAGCAGATTTTGACTTTTTCAGGATGTGTTGTTTGTTTTTTCCACAGTTCGCTGACCACAGTCGTACTCAGAAAAACGATTGACTCGCAAACGCTCCCTCAAGTGGAATGTTCTAGAGGGATTCTAGTTTGTTGGTTTATTTCCGTTGTTTGGAATTCAGCGAGGTGTCAAAGCCTTTTGCCAGACACAGCGAAGCAATCTAACGAAACGATAAACAATAATTATGTCTCCCAACAACAAAGTGGGCTTACACCTTTGGACGTTGATGGTTTTGATGAGCCATCCATCGGCTACAATCCAGGTTTACAATTTCTGCTTCGAAACAGACAATGAAATCATTTTCCGCTTCGCATTCCGAAATGATTCAGAGTATGATTATGAAATGTACTCTGGGCATCTTGACTGCTTATTTTACACAAATGGAGACGAGATCGGGAAACATTGTCTTAAAGCTGGACAGGCGAATCGTTTTACAGTGAGAGCAATCCACACAGACGACGAGTTGACTGTGACTCTGACTGTAAGAGATGTGCGGAAAGAAGATGAAGGCCCTTACATACTTTTTGTTACAGAAGACAGAGATGGTGAAAGGCATCATGATGTCATTGACGCGTATATTAATGTAATCACTCCACCTGGACCGGCTCAGTGTGAGAATGTGACGTCATCGTATTCCCAAGACTGGATCGAGGTACACTGCTCTGCTTCGCTAGGAATGAATTCAGATCCACAAGGATCTATCGCCTGTTTCCAAAATGGCAAAAAGACTCCATATCTTAGTCAATCTCAACACTTGGTCGATCACATCCAAGCTGTATTCTGGATGGACGTTGAGTCTTCTATTAACTGCTGTTCTTTTGCACCACAGTGTGAGAAAGCTTCTGAGATGTGTTTTGATTTTACATATTCAGAAGGGATGAGGTCTGTTGAAGAGAGTAATGATTGGAATAGTGAAGAAATACACGAGTTGCAAGAATCAGCGACAAGTGTGTCGACATTGCTATTTGCAGAAAGCCTTGAAAACAGTGGGCAACGTTTAGCTACAGCTTTTTTTGGATCGATATTTTGCTTTTGTTTCTATATAATATTGCAGTTATGATTTCGTTGGTTTCCCTTATGAAATACTAGTACATAGCAGAAAGTAGGTTTTAACCCTTATTAGCAAAAACAATAACTTTAATGGAGTGCTTTGAAGGATGCGCGTTTTAAGAGTAAGACTCTCAGATATGATAGCTTTTACTTAATTTACTATACTTAATTATTCGACACACACTTATTTTGCTGTTATGAGCACTCAAAACAAGTTAAGCCCTGTACACTATTTTGTTCAGTACTAATGTACTACATGTACATAATGTATATATCAATTCATTCATTAATAGAGGCGATGCCCATAATATTGGACCCACATTTGGACCCACCGCTCATCACATTGATTTGTTGGCCATAGGTATGTGTGTTTTATTTATTTATTTATTTATTTCTAATCTTTTGTCAGGGTAGTCCATTCACCAATAAATAGTGGTCTTCCATGGAGCCCTGAATAATATTGATGAACATATGTACATTACATAGCAAAACGTATATACAGAAGATGACATAATACAGTGTAGATACATACCAGCATACTGTACATTGCAAAGTAACATAAAAAGTACATGCCACAGCAAGAGTTCACCAGAATGCCGAAATAACAATTAAAAACGCTATTATACAGGAATGATAAAGCCCAGAATGAATTTCGTGTGTTACTTACAAATAGCAACTTTGCTTAAACAATCTCTTAAATGAATATATGGAAGAAGCTGATCTAATTGAATGATCTAGCCTGTTCCATTCAAGTACAGAGGATACGATTGGGCTGCACTTGTGACAATCAGAGCGAAATCTTGGCACACATAGATTTCCACTGTCTATTAGCCTTGTATGATGTTCATGTACATCACTAGGCTTAACTAAGTGCACCTGAAGGCACGAAGGTGCTAAGTTATGGACGCATTTATATATCATCATAACGCGGCTGAAATCAAAACGTTTGTCTAGTGTCATCCATTTAAGACTTTTGAATAAATCAGCCGACGGTGTGTCATATGTTTTGTCCAAAATTATTCTTGCTGCCCTCTTTTGAATTCTTTCTAGCTTAGTTGTATGGTATTGAAATCTGTTTGACCAAACAACAGAACAGTAATCAAATTGTGGTAACACTAGACTATTATAAAGTAATTTTAGGGATTGTTGGGGCAAAAAGGCCTTCGCTCTCTTTATCATGCAGACACTTTTTTGGGTACGTTTACATACATTTTCGATTTGTTTAGACCATTTCAGTTCTTCATCTATCAAAACACCTAAACATTTAGTGAACTGAACTCTTTTAATCCGACTACCATCTAATGAAATACTGAAATTTTCAATTTTCCCGAGATTAGCACGGGAGCCGATAATCATGACAGAAGTTTTGTCAGTGTTAAGGACGAGCCGATTTTTCTTAATCCACCCCATTACTTTATTTAGTGCAACAGTTATCTTTTCTTCTAAAACTGTTGCGTCATTAGCACTGACAGTGAGGGTCGTATCGTCAGCGTACATATCTATAACACCTTCTGAAGTACACTCGGGTAGACTGTTGACATATATTGAAAATAAAAGGGGACCAAGAATTGACCCTTGAGGTACACCCAATTTAATAGTTGAAGGGTGGGACTTGGTTCCTTTGAATTGCGTCACTTGCTGTCTGTCACTTAAATAGGATTTAAACCAATCTACAGTCGTCTTATACTACACCCTATACACTTTAATTTATGTAAAAGTAGGTCATGATCTACAGTGTCAAATGCCTTCCGAAGATCTATGAAGGCAACTCCAGAAATTTGATTATTATCTATATTCAAAGACCACTGATTCACAAGTTTTGCAAGAGCAGTTGATGTGGAATGAAATGGTCTAAAACCAGATTGATTAGGGTGTAGTAAATCATTCGCATTCATGAATTCGCTCAGTTGTTGATGTACGGCCCTTTCGATAATTTTACTCACTGTTGGTAAGATTGAGATGGGGCGGTAGTTATTCAACGAAGAAATATCTCCTGCTTTAAATATCGGTACTATCCGAGCCTTTTTCCATTCACGTGGAACAACTCCCGTAGACAGGGATTTGTTGATAATATCGCAAAGAGATTCTGCAATAACATTCTTTGTCATCTTTAAAAGTTTGCAGCCGATGTGATCTTCTCCGGTTGCTTTATCTATGCCAAGAAGCTCGATCTGTCTCAATACAAAATCTCTCGTTATCATACTTAAATTAAATTGAGGATGAGATGGAACAAAGCCTTTGTCCTCATCAAATATCATTTGCGAAGTATTCCTCTGCAGGTCTTTTGTAATTTTAGTAGCATTAGATATGAAAAAAATTGTTGAATGCTTCAGCAATACTTGCGTTGTCCGATACTTCTGCATCATCAACCTTTATGGTATTGGGAGAAATGGGTGATGATTTAGGCGTAAGTTCCCTCAAGCTCTTCCACATTTTCTTACTGTTGTTACGATTTTGTAAAATTTGGTCAGTGTTATACTGTTTTTTTCTTATTCTCATGAGATGAGTAACTTTGTTTTTTAGATATTTATAGGTATTCCAAAGATCATCACTATTGTTAGATTTAGCAGCTTTGAGAACTTTATCACGTTCCGTCATGAGCTTAACAATCTCATCAGATATCCATGGACATGCATGTTTTCTTATCCGCTTTTTGCGCAAAGGTATGTGCTTGTTGATAACATCATTGAAAAGAGTCAACCACATATCCCACGCATCATCAACGTCGACTATATCTTTTATGACCTGCCACGGAGCACTTCTCAAATCACTATAAAATTCCTCCTCATTAAGATTTTTGAATGAGCGAAATTCCGCACATTCAGATTTTTGATGGATCTTTGCACTGAAGTCCCGAATAGCATATACCAAATAATGATCGCTAATGCTAGTCTCAAATATTCCCCATTCACTGTAAAGTTCTTTGTCTGATACAAATATCAAATCAATTAAAGTAGAAGCAGTATTTGTAACTCTTGTGGCAGTATCAATTAACTGACTTAGTCCGGGGAACTGATTTAAATTTCATTTAAAACTCCTCCAGTAGGAGAGCGAGTTGATTTGAATATGAATCTATTCGTGAGGTGGGTGGAATCCAACAGGTGTTCGGTAACTACACCCAATTGTTACCCCAGCACCCAGTACGAGCTGGAGGTGCACAGTTAAAGGCCGTGTCACACCATTCCGGGCAAGCTACGCGGGCTTGTGGCGAGGAGGTAGTTTCCAGCACGTAGAAGATTTTCAGCGGGCGAACAAGAATGTTTGCAATTTTCATTCATGCCTTGTCATACCGGAAGGGGGAACTTCTGCGGCTTGACTTGCGGGGAAACAAATTTACTCCCCGGAGCTCTCCGCAGTTGGTCCGCACCTGACAGTATCTAGCGGGTAGTTGTCCGGAGGTGCTCACGCAAGTCCGATTTAACCGCAGTCAAGCTTTGAGCATGACCAAAACTTTTTCCGGGTGAGTCGCGGGAATGCCCGTAGAGGTCCGCGCAGAACGCCAGTAGGAGACCCATAGCGGCAGCACTTCCCAGGCAATTCTCACGCAGGTATCTCGCAGTCCCGTATGCAGCCAAGATAATGAAATTCTGTGAGATTTCAGCCATTCTATTAGAGGAATTCCTTCACTGAGTTGTCAGCCCCCACGCGACTGGTACAAAAGTCACACAGTATACTCGCAAGTATAACGCGTCCAGCAAGTAAGACACACACACACACAAATCTGAGTCAAATGACTCATTTGCGTGAGTTTTCAGTTTGTCCGTGAGGCGACACACTTTTTTCCAATTATTGAGTCTTTCACTCACGCTTACTGAGTCACTTGACTCAGTAGTGAAACAGCTGAGTCAAACAGCTGAATCAAATGACTCATTTGCGTGAGTCTTCAGTTTGTCCGTGTGGTGACAAACTTTTGCCAGATATTGAGTCTTTTTACTCAGTAAAGTCACTAAATGAGTCAAGTGACTCAGTATGCCGATTCAAGTGACCCACTGTGTGAGAATCGAAACGCAAAATGATTGAAAAGTCTCTTGTTCAGCATGCTGATCCAGTCGCTGACCTACGCATGCAGCACGACCGTAGATGGAGTATAGGAATCAGATCCTATATCTTGTGGTATGTAGCGTATAATCCTATTCGTAACCTATTCCTAGCCTATACTCTTAACTTATTCCTAATACCTAACTGCACATCACGAGACAATGCTTCTAATATATACCCATGTCGTAAAATTGTATTTATGTATGTGGTTACTGTTTTGAAATAGATTTTCTATTCATTTATTCAAGACTTATCTTCTGATAACAGAGCTGAATATTTCATAAATTATATGAAATTATAATTATTTAAAAATTATGCAATTTACCATCCGCGACAAAATCAGAAATTTCAGAAAATATTTTCTGAAAAAAAGTGAATTCTTTTGCTTGAGGTTATTACATGATCGATTATAATCGTCTCATTGGACTCACATGTCACATAAAATGAGTCGGTTGACTCATTTATAACAGTTACTGAGTCAAATAGAGATGATGCAATATGAGTCATCGATTTCGTGGCTCATCATTGTAATTCGGTGTGCGTCATTTTACTCGTTAGATTCGGTGAAACGAGTCTTTTTACTCAGGAGAACTTACAAGGTGTGTCACAACAGCAATGACTCAGTAGATTTGACCTAAAATGAGTCAACTGACTCGGGTAATTTTTTGTGTGCACATGCGCTGACTCGCACATATCCTTTTCCGCCCTCAGGAATGTCCGGTATGGTAGAAAATCCCTACACGTAACAAGCCCGAGTAGCTTGCCCGGAAAGGTGTGACAGGGCCTAAACACGGTTGCGGGTAAAAAAAAAAAAAAAAAAATGCATATAGGCAGACTCACAAGACAGTGAAGCTTCCACACCCTGTCTTACCAGAAGACAGAAAAGACGCTGCCTCGCCAAACAGTGATGCCAGAGCTAGAGTGTCCAAGGCCCAACTTGTAGTTCAGGTTTTATTTATAATTTTGTAGTGCTAATAATAGTTTGAGTATGTTCAGACATTAATTGACATTGTAGAGTTATATTTTGACGTTGAGCCCTATCCTGTGTACATGTACTGCTATGATGGTGTCAGGACAGTTCAGGGCTTCCCCATTAATAGCGGTTATGATATATGAATCTAGTATAATTCAATTTGAGAAATTGATATAGGGTCCTATGTTTTGTATAAATTGGTGCTCGCTATATTGAAAGTCGTTGAAGTGTAACAGAGTGATTTTGATAGTTGAAGTTGAAGTTGAAGTAAATCTATAGGTTCTAATATGTGGAAGCATGTTTCCGCGTGGTGAATTGCAGTGATGAATAATGGTGTTTTAGATTCAGTTGTTCGTTGTGTCTCTTGAAAGTAGGATGTAATTGAGAAGTTGTGTGTGTGTGTGTGTGAGAGAGAGAGAGAGAGAGAGATTTGTTGTACATGTATTTGTTATCTAAGTGGCCTTATATAAGTAGGCTGTTTGAGTGCACTTATAATGCACTTTGTTAGCGATTTGGTAGTATTTTAGTAATAAGATAAATGTGTTATAAAGACTGATATTGTAAGACAGTTGTCCTGTAATATGCTGTTTATAATAATTATGTCCTTCTAAAAGGGTGGGGCTTCGCCAACATGAATAAAGTATTGTGCGATAACTCAGTTTTATAGTTCCAGGATGCAGAAATTAAAATAAGAGGGTTATTAGTATATGTGCAAAGAAATTATTAATTTTTGGAAGGTAACTTCAAGTTCTGAGCTCAGAGGATTACGGGTGTATGGTTTATCATATGATTTCACTCCAAATTTACTTATGATTTCTACGTTACTCCATCTCCTCTGGTATATTTCATTTCGGGTGGTCAAACGACCTATTCTAGACTAATGAGCTAGTACACGTGGTAACACACTGTGACAATGTTGCATTGCGCATGTTTTGATACTGAGAATTTATATTTACATAAACGAAGTAAATATGATATGTGCATCTCTTATTAGATGTTAAAATTTGTTTGTGTAATTCTGTTCTTTCCAGTTTGTAAATTATCTGTTTACGTACATAATACATCTGTTTATTATAGGTTTTCCCGGTCAATTTCATACTTTTGTCATTCAAGTTCCTATTCCGAGCATTCGATTTCACGCATTCCACGCTCGCAGTACTGAATCAGCAATCAAATTCAAAATCCGGTCATTCGAATTCACTATCCGAGCATTCAAATTCACTGTCGGAGCATTCGAATTCACTATCGGAGCATTCAAATTCACTATCGGAACATTCAAATTTAAGAGAGGAGCACGCATTTCATCAATGAGCAGTCAAATTCATGTCAAGCTGGCGACGGAATCTCGTTCCAAATAACTGCATTCAATTTAAAAGAAGTCCTGAATTTAGTTAGTTTGGGGTCGTTTATGCATGTTTTCTCATTTGGCTTTGAATATATTGGGATTATGATGATTATTTATTTTGCAGTAGAGGTCCACCTGTTCATTGACAATTTTGAACTCGCGCTTAGCAAATAGGAATATACAGGCACATGTCCCTCGGATTGGACATAAAATGGAGGTCCCATGTGTAAGAGAATCACAACTCATGCACGAAAAATATCCCACTTCATTTATTCATCGCAAAGAGCAGAACATCAAACTGGACCCCATATTATGGAAGACCAGCTTTTGAATGCACGAGAAGGAAGGTCAGTGCTCGCATTTTGAAATTGAATGCCCAATCGTGAATTTGATTTCACGAAAACGAAATAGAACGCCCATAAATGAAATTGATCGCTCGGATTCTGAAATTGAATGCCCGAATATTTTCGCGTGCGTGCGCTGCGTGAATTTGAATGCACATTAATGAATTTGAGTGACAAAAGTATGAAATTGATCGGGAAAACCTAGTTATGAGGGTATATCTGTGTACGGTTATGTTGATGAAAATAATATATTAGTAAAAGGGATATATTTTATTGATTGGGTTTTTTTTCTGGATTCGGGGTAATTTCATATTTGATATATTTTACATACGATATATACGGTTGGAAGCTTAGATGTATTTCCTGTTTCTCACTGTTGTGCGTGTATGTGTACAGTTTATTTACATGGTATGTCCAATTGCATACTACCACCATGTGATGTACATTGTATTTCATTTTTTTTTCTGAAGTGCAGTGCAATAGTAATATGATAGTAATGATATATAGTGTTGAAAGGTGATTTGATATCAGTTCAGTAGAAAGTTTGTTGTTTTATCGTTTTTTATAACTCATTTTTGTTAATGTATGGAACTATAAATCCGCTGACTTAACGGTTTTTTTTTTATTCGTTATGCTGCATGTGGAAATTTATTCTACTCATATGTATATTGTCTATTTTTGAATGTCTGCATTCATATGTGTATTGAGTTTCAACCTTGTGTAAATGTAATGGTTAATTATAGGACTGTAAGGAATATGATATTGGTATGACAGAATAATTTGATAGTTTTTAAACATTTGAGTTGAAAACTTTTACACCAAATGAATATAACGATGGATCATTCATGATAATTGCAACTACCGTTATAATCACTGTTTGTCCATACGGAAAATGTTTTCCTTTGAAAATGATATAAAACTAAAGTATTTTGAACCACTGTTTACAAAACAGGAATATGCTGAATGTGTCGTGAGGAATGCAAATTTAACTGAAAGTCATCTTGATAATCGGTTTGCAATAATTACAAAAATATATATTATGAAATATAGAAATAAGTCTACTACGAAGTATGTCACGTAAAAAGAGGTGCACGTCACGAGACCGATACCCACGAGTCATACAGCCCACAAGTCATACAGCTTACTAGTCTTACAGCCCACGAGACATACAGCTCACAAGTCATACAGCCCATGAGTTCGACACTAAGCTAAGAAGGCCCACGAGACCGAAACGTTACGCGCCGTGTTGTATCTGTCGAACTCGTGGGCTGTTTTTACATAGTGTCGAACTCATGGGCTTTATATGCCTAGTGTCGAACTCATGGGCTGTAAGACTCGTGAGCTGTATGACTCATGGACCTGTTTTCAATGTCGAACTCGTGGGATGTATGACTCGTGGGTGTCGGTCTAATGGGATGACCCTGTAAAAAGTACTCGGTTTAACATAGAAATAAGTCAGCTAATCAAATGAAACTTGCCTATTAAAAGGAAAACACTTACGACATCACTTGGGGTTGTGCCACAACTTATGAACGTGTCATTTCATTTTTTTTTTACCATGCAATCATGTAAATCAGATGTCACTTTACCAGTCATGTGAAACTGCCGCCTAGACTCCCTCTGCCAAGGTGTGCTAGGTATACATGCAGAACATATTTGGAAATTTGTGCGATATATAATGACGGAGTCATACCAGTCGCCATAGCGACATTTCTGGGTTTTTTTTTCTTTTGGACGCACATCTGTAAAAACCTGGAGTGTCTTAATTGGTAATATAAAAAGCACTATCATGCAATCAATACCTAAATTTGTGATTTAAAGGATATATTGTACAAAGATTTTTTTTTTTTAAGTCAGAAGCATGATTACAGCAACTTTATTAAGACAACATGTGGTTATTCAAATTCATGAAATTCTTCCGTCGAGATGTTTTCATTGCAACTGATTGAAAAATTGCCCTACATCGACATAAATAAGCACTGAATTGATCAGTGTTTAGTAGTAGCCATACTAAACACTGATCAATTCAGTGCTTATTCATGTCGATGTAAGGCAATTCGTCAAGCAATTGCAACATGTGGTTTATCATAATGTGAAATTTAATTTCTGATCTTAGCACGGGCGTATCTTACTTCTTATTTGGTTTAGGGGAGTAGTGCATGGATTTAAATTGAATTTCTATTTGCTACCTAATTTCAGTCGGCTGCAAGTGAAGCACATTTAATCTCCATACCGCGCACGCCTGAATCATGACCAGAGCTTGACCGTGCTATGAGGCACCCCAGTGAGAGGAATGTTGGCACGAGACTATAGTGTGCACTGCAGTGTTCCTGTCGTTCGTCGGCGAACTGCAAAATGTCACTGTTATCGGTTACCGAGTATACCAACATTGTATGTATGTGCACGTAGGATATTCCATGAAGAAATGTTACTGTAAAGGGAAAGGAATTTATAGGGAGAAATCACATGGGTTTCAAACTTGCACAAATTCGTGAAAAGTTGTCGTCTGCACAATATTTACTCGTTAGGAATATAAAAATAGGGTCTAAGTTTGTAAGAATGGAGAGAAATGCACTGTTAAATCATTATGTTCGAGATAAGGAATTACAAAATTAATATCGGGACAATTAGATCATGGCGTCAGATAGACTTTAAAAGCTGGAATGATAAAATGCATGGGTTTATATTTTATCTGCATGGATTGATAGTCGTGCGTAGTGCCGGGTCAGATATGAGTGTATGTCGATCTGAAGTAACATTAGATGATTAACAAAACATAGAGGGAAGTTGATGGTGAATAAATAAAATAAACAGAAGTGGGTGTGTTACGACCCACAACGTCGTATAAATAGCGTCGAAATATAATGATGTCACACCAACGCACAAGTAATGTTGCAGACTTATATTAGGAAGTGTAATATTGCTCATGTTTTCATTTTCACATTGCATGCTCAATTGTCAGCCAAACTGATATGCTTACTCATAGAATCACAAGTGAACTTCAGCTGGCTTTAGGTATTACTCAAGATAATTTTAGAACAAATATAATGTCATTGGTGTGTTCATGAAAAGAACGAAAACGAAGGCTGTAACTTTACGACGACAGCAAAAAACAAACAGGCAGATGCAAATAGCTTATGTTACCTTCATCTGTTTGTTCTCAGAGGATATGGTCACCTCCTGTTTGTTGCAACACTATTTTTTCTCACTTTCTTCTATGAGCAATAATTCTAATACACGTTATAAACCAAATGTTGTTTGCCTTTATGCCCATTTAAGATGAATTATGAACCTTAGTGCAATATAAAGGTGCAAAATATTGAATTCATTGGAATATAATCTTTAGTGCATTATGCGAAACTGAAAAAATATATCTTTGAGTCTTATGCTGAAAATTATGTTCCTGACAATCTGTTTTTTCTTTATGTACTTCTCTATCAAGGGAATCACTATCTTGATAAATATTGTCTGCATTGCTTTTTATGAATTCAATAAATTGAATTGAGTTGAATTGAAATAATGTTGTTTAAACGTGGTCACTTAGATTTCATTTTCAGTATATTTTAAACTGTGGCACAAAATCACTGGATGACACTTACATTTTCTCATGAGAAATTCTACATAACGACAACGTCGAAACATGTCGCTTTCCTCGGTATAGCCGATATATCGTTTTATCAGTGGGCATGAAAAAAAGACATTGCATGGATTGATAGTCAGTCGTGCGTAGTGCCGGGTCAGGTATGAGTGTACAGTGTATGTCGATCTGAAGTAACATTAGATGATTAACAAAACATAGAGGGAAGTTGATGGTGAGTACATAAAATATACAGATGTGGGTGTGTTACGACCCACAACGTCGTATAAATAGCGTCGAAATATAATGATGTCACACCAACGCACAAGTAATGTTGTAGACTTATATCAGGAAGTGTAATAAATTGCTCATGTTTTCATTTTCACATTGCATGCTCAATTGTCAGCCAAACTGATATGCTTACTCATAGAATCACAAGTGAACTTCAGCTGGCTTTAGGTATGTATTACTCAAGATAATTTTAGAACAAATATAATGTCATTGGTGTGTTCATGAAAAGAACGAAAACGAAGGCTGTAACTTTACGACGACAGCAAAAAACAAACAGGCAGATGCAAATAGCTTATGTTACCTTCATCTGTTTGTTCTCAGAGGATATGGTCACCTCCTGTTTGTTGCAACACTATTTTTTCTCACTTTCTTCTATATGAGCAATAATTCTAATACACGTTATAAACCAAAGGTTGTTTGCCTTTATGGCCATTTAAGATGAATTATGAACCTAGTGCAATATAAAGGTGCAAAATATTGAATTCATTGGAATATAATCTTTAGTGCATTATGCGAAACTGAAAAAATATATCTTTGAGTCTTATGCTGAAAATTATGTTCCTGACAATCTGTTTTTTCTTTATGTACTTCTCTATCAAGGGAATCACTATCTTGACTATTGTACAATAAATATTGTCTGCCTTGCTTTTTATGAAATCAATAAATTGAATTGAGTTGAATTGAAATATGTTGTTTAAACGTGGTCACTTAGATTTCATTTTCAGTATATTTTAAACTGTGGCACAAAATCACTGGATGACACTTACATTTTCTCATGAGAAATTCTACATAACGAGAAGGTCGGGACATGTCGCTTTCCTCGGTATAGCCGATATATCGTTTTATCAGTGGGCATGAAAAAAAGACATTAATTTGTATACATATGTGACTAATCTGATATATCTGTTAATACACAACTTAACTTGAAGATTATTCAGTATTAGATTTAATTGGCGAAATTAAGTGGAAAAGTGATCAAACGGGCTTTCCAGGAGGGTACAGTTTTAAACACTTTCACAACAGGTCTGATTTACACTTTGGCACATATTTCTGGAAGGGATTGACCTTTGTTTAATGTGCTTTATCATTAAGTGGGCAAAAAGATTAAGTCAACATTCAAAGTGAATCTACAGAATGCTTAGCAAGGCGGAGGCATCAAACCTCGTCTGCAAAGGCAAAATGCCCTGTGGAATTCTTTTGCACATTAATACCAGAGACAATGTTTGAATAATTACACCCAGTTGGAACTCCATCGCTATAAACCACCTTGGTGGGACACATTCTGCCTTGGTACATGGTATGCGTGAGTGTGTGAATTAAGATGCAATGGGGAATTCCCTAGTGTAGTAGAAACCAATCACAACATGATGAGGTGATGTATGCATTGGGCGGTATACTTCCTCCTAGCACACTCTGTGCATGTATACATACAATAATAATTCATGTGCGCGCACACACACACACATGTATAACATGCGGTGCTAGCTAAGGGGAGTGTACTGAAGAAAATACAGTACAGTGCACTCCTGTTACAACGAACACGGTTATAACGAAATTTCGTTAACGAAGTAAAACTTTTGGTCCCAAAATTATTGCCATTAAAGTCTATAGTGCAAAATGCGCTTATAACGAACACGGTTATAGCGAAATTTTCGTTAATCATAACAAAGTCTTTTCCGAGCGCCACTGACAAAGAAAAACAAAAGAAAATGTGCTCCGTTCTAACGAAATGTGGATCGCTTCCGAAAATACGTAGCGGAACAAGCATTTATAGTGTCTCTGCATGGGCAAACGCTCCACATCACTGTGCGTTCGCTCCGTGTGTCACGCACAGTTCCGAGGGTAACGAGTTATTGTAATAGAATACAGTACAGTACTCTCCGCATAATCGGGTAGGCTCGAGCAGAGCGTATTTGATTATCTTACCCGATTAAGCGGAGTACCCGATTATACAGAAGAACACGTCTCATTCACAATGAACACATACAACGTGTATGTACATGCATAGTACACTGCATCAAACACCTACACTGTATGCTTTACAGGCGCTTGCAGGCACATACCTTACATTTGCTAAGTCACGAGCAATAACTTACACTCTCTTTTTTTATGGATAAAATCTTCTGAAAATTTTGTTGTTTGACTATAGACTCCACGCTAACATGCAGACATTTTCCTATATGAACACGTGTCTTTGCGTGCACTAGTCACGTAGAATGTCGGGTTACTTTTTGAGAAGTAACTGGGGAAAAGCAAAATTATGGAGCTGGTGCATGGTCTGATTTTCATTGCAAACTTCTCGTATTGTGAATGTTATTGCGGAGCAAGGGAGGAGCGCAAGTGGTTAACTCCTGTCTGTCTACGCAATTGTGAGTGCCAACTATAGTATGTAATGTTCGTTTACGTGTGGCAAGTCGGCACTGGTACATGTGTTTTCATATTCAATCACTCCCCAAATGATCTTCAAAGAATGCGATTAGCCGTGGAAAATTTGTGGGTAAAAATTACATCAGAAGAAAATTATTTACCCATGTATGCGGAGAGGCAAATCGATTATCAGGTAATTTAAATGTGCATTGGAACTGATTTTGACATTACTACCCAATTAAACGGAGTACCCGTTTAAGCGATACCCGATAACGCGGAGAGTACAGTACTAGTAATCTAAAGTTTAATACAGTTCGTTTAATTGTTCCGAAGGTACCATATTACAAAACACACAAATTCTGATACACCTAAATGTCCGTTAGCTCGGAAATGAATTAGGTTTTGTTGTTACGAACATGTTTGCGTTATTCCAAAGGTTCGTTATTAATAAGGTTCGTTAATCCGACAAAGTAACATGGTTCTTATAACGACGGTTCGTTAGTCCGAAAATGATAGGAATTCCATACATTTATTAATCGGAACATTAAAAAATCGTTTCATTAATCCAAAAGTAAAAGAAAAAAATGAGTCCAGTAACCAAACTTGTAGGAATTGCGAACCTTATTGTATCAAGATAACTGAACCTTTGAAATAACTAACCTTTCCTATTCTTTTTTTTATTAACAAACCTTCGGAATAACAAACCTTAATTATTTCATTTTCGGATTAAAAAACCCGTCGGAACAACGAACCTTCGGAAAAGTAATCTTTTCTCATTTCTTGATTTACAAAACTTCGGAATGACGAGCTTCATTTCATTTTCCGATCAACGAACCTTCGGAAAACGAACAATATATTTATATCTAAATTATGAACTTTCGGAATGCATATCTAATCTTCGGAAGAGTGAAGCTTCAAATGAACAAACCTTCGTGATCCGTGGAATGGAGAAACTTCGGAATAAGGAGCCTTCGGAGTAATGAACTTTAGTAAGAAACGAACCTTTGGAATAGCGAATTCGTAACCGAATTCGTAACCGTCATTTTCTATGTACATGCGTGACAATCCTAACAACTTTATGCTCTCTTTTATATGTCGTATTCAAACGAAATTAAAAAGGCACCATTCCCATTCAAATAGCTTTCCAGTGTATGATGAGTCTTCAACAAACAATATGTGATATTTATGCGTGGTTTCCTTGTATTCTTTATATATTATTGTGTTTGTTCGGTTATAAAGAAATTTCGTTATAACGAAAGAAAGGTGCCGGTCCCGAGCATTTCGTTATAACGGGAGTGCACTGTATAATGTACAAGACACAGTTTGCGTCGCTTTGTGGTTTGCAATCATTGAACACGATATCACAGGCGAAGTAAAGCCATACCTGAAAAGATTTCCGTTGTAGCCTCGCTATAACAGGTTTGATTGACCATGTTTTCCTTTGTTCGGTAATCACAAAATTTATCTTGTTTAAGCACTTATTTCGTAACAGCCGATCTCGCTATAAGAGTAGCGTTTTACATAGACTTGCGTGGAGGGAAATTTTGGACCGCGAAAATTTCCTCGTAATAACAGATATCTCGTTATTGCGTAGTGTTCGTTATAGCGAGTTTACCTTTTCTCCGAATATATCTCCTCGACGAAATAGTGCATGATTGCCAACACACATGTACTAAATGCTATTGAAATGAGTTACGTAGTATGGAGGTGCAGTCTCCTCTATCTTTCTATTTATAGTTATTTGTATGTTGGCGTTCGTGATTGGTGATTTCAAAAGACGGTGTGTAACATGAGATTACACGTGTACTTGCATCTATGTCCTTTTCTGATTGGTCACTGGAGTGTTCACATCGTGTCCATTGATAAGAATTTGTCATTTTACTCAGTCCAGTGTCCATTTTACAGAAAACCCCATTCGATTTGCTTCAGTGGTCAAAGAGAAATGAGGAATTTTGAAGAGGATGTCGGGAATCTCTTCCCTCCAAGTTTTGTCTATTGTATTCAAACAGAAAAGCATCTAAGTGCTAAACTTGGAAGAATCAGACTCATGACATGCTTTACAACAATTGACATTTCTCTGTGACCGCTTAACCAAATTGAATGGGGTTTTCTGCAAATATAGAGCTAAGATGTCATATTTTAAGACCTTGAAGAAGCATTTAGACAGATTCATCATATTGGGTGTTATCAATGCGAAAATCTAACTGTAATATTTTGGGGGGGACATAGTATTACTGTATACTACATGTATGCATGCATATATGTCATGTATATAAACATACAGTATATATTATAACATATGCATCAGATATGGATGCCAGAAATATTGTTCCAACTTGGTGTACATACATGTAAAGAGGACTCCTGCATTATACTTAACGAAGTCCTCGGGACAGGCTGTTTCCTTATACGTTAAAATGAAATTTCGTTAAAGTTGCGGCCTGAATTTTCACTTTGTGGTAACCGTAATTTCGTTATAACCATATTCGTTTAGCGGGAGTTCACTGTTTGTATATACAATGACATTCATGTGCAAGTGGAGTACTGCACAACATATTTGATGTTAAATGAAAGCAAGAGATTGAAGGCGAACACAAAATTTAATTTCACTTGACGGGTACAGAGAGTAGACAAATTGAATAAAATTCATACCTTATAAGTGATATTACGAAGCAGCTTGCTTTTATTGGACTTTATATAAACAAAACAGTGGTTTACAAATTCCATAGAGTAAATAAAAATACTTGCAAGTATCATAAAACTATACATTTGTTCAAAAATAGAAAGTTGTTATGTAATTCAAGAAGTATAAAGACATGTTTTTATTAAGTGAAAAAATAATGGAAAGCAAATAATTTCATATGTGACCGTGCATCACAAAACGAACAAAAAGTCGCACACACAGATTTTGTATGAGGACTGAAAATAGGTGAAATGGGTCAACCTAGCCAATCTTGACTTTTTCATATTTTCTAAAAGAGCAAGTCTTCTTTTACATTATACTAAAATTTGGGATCATGAAACGGGCAGAAAAGTAAGTTTTTTAACAGTTTACCTCGAACATTTTTGGTAAACTAGTGTGACTAGGTGTGTCTTTAGAGTCCCCTTTTCATTTTTGAAAAACCTTGTACACACTCTTCACTCTCAACTCTAATAACTTTTCAAAGGATAATACTACTGCTTTTAAAGTTGGCATTGATTATTGACAGAATGTGTTAATGAGGCATGCTCAATTTCAGTTTAATCTGATAATCCCTTCATTGTTGTTACTCCGGTGGTTTTACTTCCTGGTTTTTGTCCCATTCATCGCACAGCCAGCACGGCTTGGTTAAGATTAAGCGCTTGAATAGACACTGTACTTCAGAGCCTCTTTTCTCAGTTCACACTTTTCCTGAGTTTGTGCTTTCTTTCCAATATTTGAATAGGTTAGGAGAGTCCATTTGATTTGAGTTATACATCATTTTAAAGCTTAAAGTCTGCTCTTTCAGAATATGGTCTTAACTAAAATTCATGTCTGGCGACTTTTTGTTTGTTTTGTGGTGCAGGGTCACAAATTATGGTTTCAAGTGTGCTCTTTCCAACTTTGCTTCCTCTATACTAAAAAAAAAGAGTTCACGGATTGTTCAATATTCTGTGAGTTAACGAAGAAAAAAGATGTGAAATAATAAACATAAACATCACGTGGCAGGAGAATTCTCTCGTGATGTGATTTTTTTTTTTTTTTTTTTTTGGGGGGGGGGGAACAAATAACGAACAACGCGAGATGATAAAACAATGTAATGTTTTAGCGAAATCCGGCTAGAATTGCTTTCTTAAAATACATTGACTCACCATGAAATACTATATCAGATTATAACTAGGATATCCTGATCTCTATTTAAAATACATTATACATTGTATACAGAATGTTCTTACTAAAGACATTTACAGAACTAATGTTTTTGTTTTTTTCAGACAAGAGACCTTCAATAGTATTTCTAACCCACTGAATGGAACACTATACCTATATATCAGTGGCTGATCCAGAGGGGGGCACACCCGTCTTTATTTGTTCTCAAAACAACAGAAATAAAAAGAAAAAAGAAATGAGATGAAACCCGGAAGTAGCACCAGGAATATTGCTTGCACCCCTCCCCCTTTACGGACTTCCTGGATCCGCCCCTGCTACAACCATTGACGTGTTAACCATCAATGAAAATGCATGTATTAAAATTATCAATAGTGCTTTACAAAAACTAAAAAATATTGCACATTTATGAAAACAAATAATTATACAAACCATTGAGTAAGTGAACTAGGCACGGAATAATTGAATTTCTGAACAATAAAATATTTAAATTTGATTATAAATATACATCAGAAAAAAACATATGAATGTAAACAAACTCAAAGTGTCGCTGTGGCACAAAATGTGGCTCTCCCAACAAGTCTACAGCTCATCTCCACAATATATAACAATATTTCAACACAATTGACAAAACATAGAAAAGCATTGTATTTATCACAAGGGTGTTGAGTGCTCACCCCCCCCCCCCCCCCATCCACCCATCCACCCACCAGGCCCAATTCAATAAACATCCACGTTATTAAAAAGGAAAAAAAAACGGATATCTAAAAACCCACAGATTTTCAACGTACACCTAACCTAGCTATCACAATTCATACATCAAAACATTAAAAAACAGAAAAAGCCAGCACCAAACAACAAACCCTTAGCATCCAACTTGGCCCCTGACCCTTGACCTTTGATCCCACAACCGCAAAATTCTCAAGAGAATCACTGACGGGCAGTACATGAACATGCACAGAAATGTGTACTTTAAATTGACATTTGACCCCGGATCTACATGGACATACACGGATGTCCAAGGATATCCAAGGCGTCAACACGGATCTCTCCCCGGATCACCCGGGATCAGATCCCGTAGGATCCGGGATGATCCAGGAAGTCTATGTGACTTGGGCATTTAAGTGAGTGATGTAAACGTGATGAGATAATGGAGATATGATAGCAGTTCACCCGTATGAACTTTATTTCAGCAGCATACCCATAATATTATGTCTACCGTGTGAGAGGAAAGACAACATGCAACCTACAGCTCTGATTCCCAAATAATGAACATTTATTGTGGAAGAAACTTAAAACGATCGTTTTATTATGCGTTGTCATTTGGCGCAATATATCTTCATTTTTTTATACAGTGTGTCTCTAAAAAAAGTAAACCCAACTTCAACGGCAAATTTTCAGAAAACTATAAGATATTTACATATTATTATTTTTTCATGGTTAGATAGTCCAATAAGTCCTCTGTCTAATGGTACCACGTAGGTTATGTCACTCTCATGCATGACTGAGCAGGATTCAACTTAGTGAATGGGTGTGAAATCATCACTGTGGCAAGTTCCGTGATCAGCATACTTTCTCACATTGTACCAGATGGCTCTTTTTGTTGGAGGCTGCCTGTCGGGGAACTGCACCCGAAAAGCCTCTTGAACTTCCACGAAACTTCTTGTTTCCTGGTATAGAGTTACCAGGAATACTCTCTGCTCAATTGTCCACTGTACCATGTTTGGAAAGCATGTGAAGTGTGCCTGTGTCAGGAACAACCTTTGCTGAAGTTGTTATGTAATCATAGGCCTAACATGTGACAAAAATTTAACTTCAAATATGCCCTGAATGCATGACAATAGCAAGAAATAACTTGCCACAGTGATTATTTCACACCCATTCACTAAGTTGAATCATGCTCAGTCATGCATGAGAGTTACATAACTTACGTGGTATCATTGGATATAGGACTTATTGGACTATCTAACCATGAAAAAATAATGTGCAAATATTTTATAGTTTTCTGAAAATTTGCTGTTGAAGTTGGGTTTACTTTTTTTAGAGACACACTGTACAGTGTAGTTAAAAAAATGAATTTACCCGATACTAGCCAAATTTACGATATTTTCATTAAATTGGAACATCGCGCATCACTACTGACTCCCCTGGCGAGTTTTTATGATATACACTCATAGGAAACTGATAGGTCACTTGAATGTTTGAATAATGATATAGCGCCATATGGTGTTCTAGCTCCACATCAAGCCTGAAATTTATCATGAGCAACGTTGCACTTTTTTTTTCTTTGTACCGAAAACTTAACGGTGGGCGCCTGACAGCGCAAAGATAGCGTCTACGCACCAACGGCGTAAATCCGTACTGAGGAGTGTGTGTGTGTGTGTGTGGGGGGGGGGGGGGGGGTAGGGGGATGATCGGCGATAGTCACCATCACCACGATTACAAGCTCATAACCGGATCGGCGCAGCCCGGGGGGGGGGGGGGGTGGAGGAGGGAGGGAAGAGAGAAGCTTGGTTCCCCCCCCCCCCCCCCCACACACACACACACTTTACAGGGATCGAATGTCCCACTCTTTTGCATGCAAAGTGGGAGGGAAGTGGCAGCAAAAATATGAAGACTTTTTGTTCTTGTTTTTGTTTGTTTGTTTGTTGTTGTTGTTGCTGTTGTTTGTTTGTTTTTTGCTTGTCAGCCGAGTTTCGGCGAAAAATCAGACCTTAAAAGTATGAAGACTTTTTTGTTTTTGTTTCTCTTGTCTATTGATGTTCTTTCTTCTTTACTGACAGGCGATTTTGACACCCCCCCCCCCCCTTTCAAAAACGTAGCGCAGCCCTGAATAATGCCCAAATAAATTCAATAAAATGGTAATATGGATATCCATTTCTTTGTATGCAATAATGTAGTAGATATTTTCCTGTAGCTATTAATTGTATTCTTCAATTTTCTTGATTTTAGTCAATAAAGCAATCATCCCAGGGGCATCGTTCCGTTTTAAGGATGGTTGGTGGGGGAGGGACTTGGAGTTTGAATATCTGTGCGAGGGAGAGGGGCGACCTAGCTGGGGGAGGGTGTGGGAGGGGGGTATCCCCCCTCCCACACGAGGAAGATTTCGCATTTTCAGACCTGAAATTTAGCGATCTGGTGCACACTTTTGGTGAAATTTGGGATTTTTTTCCTATCAAAAAACAAGTAAGAAAAAGAAATATTCATAGATAATTGAATGACTGCATCGTGGTATTTCAGCTCCTGCTCCGCCTGTGCGACACCACTGTGAAGGCCTACTAAATAAGTAGGGCCTATCACCGGCGTAGCCATAGATTTGATCTTAGGAGGAGCGATTAGATGCGAGGGAGCGAAGTTCCCTCTCCCACAATGAGAACTTTTTGCATATTGATGTTGTAAATGGTGCAATTTGATGCATTTTTTTTTGGCGTGTTTTATCGATGAAACAGTCCCACATGTTTAAGGTATAGCAGTACATTTTATGTAGATTATTATTGAACAATTTTGCTATAAAATGGTATCATTTAAATAAACTTCTTGTATTAATTCTTACACTGAAGATCAAGAACGCGACCGAGCCCGAGCGAGCGAAGCGAGTGAAGGGGAGGGCGTTGTGGGAGGAGAGTGTTCCCCCTTACACGGTGAGAACTTTTTGCATTTTGATGTTGTACATGGTGCAATTTGATGCATGTTTTTGGGCGTTTTGTCGACTTGAAACAGTCGCACTTGTTTAAGGTAGCAATATATCTTAATGTCGACTATTCTAAAACAATTTGGCTATAAAATGCATCATTTTGAATTTAACTTCTTGTATTACTTCTTACACTTAATATCATGAGCCCGAGCGAGCGGAGCTAGCAAGGGAGGGAGTGGGGGGAGGGGGAGGGTGTGGGAGAGCGATGTTCCCCCTCCCATGGTGAGAACTTTTTGCATTTTGATGTTGTAAATGGTGCGATTTGATGTATGTTTTTGCGTGTTTTATCGACTTGAAACAGTCCCACTTGTTTAAGGTAGCAGAATATTTCTGATGTAGATTATTATTGAACAATTTGCCTTAAATGGTATCATTTAAATAAACTTCTTGTATCAATTCTCCACTGAATTTCATGAACGCGACCGAGCCCGAGTAAGCGGAGCGAGCGAGGGGGAGGGGGTGTCCCCCCTCCAACGGTGAGAACATTTTGCATTTTGATGTTGTACACGGTGCAATTTGATGCATGATATTGCGCTATGTTCAAAGTGTAACCACAGTCTACTTAATATGCATAGGGGCGGGACGGGCGAGCAGGGAGAAGGCGTGGGCGAGTGCTAACACCACCCTTCCAGTTTTCAATCAAAAAAACGCAAGAAAATTGTCCTTATTTCGGGAATCATTGGGGATCATAATGATGTTTGCCCCTCCCCTCTTTCCCCGTCCGCGCTCCCCGTCCTCCAGGATCGACGCCCCTGCATACGAGGGTGCTTTTGCATTTTTAGAATTCAGATGAAAATGTCTCATAAACACATTTATGAATGTAATCTGGGAAAATTTCAATCCCAGAAGTGTATACTATTTTTTTTAGGGGGGGGGGGGAACCCTCCGTTAGTTGAAAGTATCTAGAATCTCCTCCCACCCACGGAACATTCGCATTTTTTTTTTAACTGAAGTAACAGACCTGGGCCCTGTTGCATAAAACCCTTACCGCTGGACTTACCGCTCCTTTTGGCGGTAAGTCTTCAAATTAGCGGTAAATTTTATAATCCTTGATGCTGATTGGCTGTGACGCCTAATTTTGACGGTAGTTACCATTGAAATCCAACGGTAAGTTTTATGCAACGGGCCCCTGGTTCACACTCCAGATGAAACAATTTAAAATCTGTCAATCTAAAGTATCCCCCTCTTACGCGAGGGAGATTTTGTATTTTCAGAATTGAAATTCAGCCATCTTTGGGTGAAATATTTAGACAGTTTTCTATAAAAAAAAGTAAAAACATTTCCACATCTCGGGAGGAGCAAAATGATATGTTTGTCCCCAATACTTTTATGGGGGAACCATCCCCCTCCCCCTCCATCGTCGCCTCTGCATATGAGGGAGCTTTTGTAAGTGAAAGATCTGCTGCATACTCTTTTATAAAATAAGGAAATACGTCAATCTCAAAAGTGTACAAAGTCTATCGAAAGGGACCCAGTAGCGGAGCTTTTGCCGCATTTATGATTACAATTCAACGATCCGGTGCATAGTTCTGGCGGTAGTTGGACAATTTTTCCATAAAGAAAGTTCGAGATTTGTCCTCATCTCGGGAATTGCTTGGGGGACAAATGATTTGTCTTCCCCCAACATTTCCGTAGGGGCGGGGCAAATGCCCCTCCCCCCCCCCCCCCCCGATAGATTCGACGCCCCTGATCATCCCTGGGTATGCCCATAGATGTATCAGAGTCATCATCGTTTCAGGAATGATTCAGGAAATGGAGGGGGGTTCAATTATGGCGGTATAGTTTTTGTTATTGTTTGTTTGTTTTCGTACATAATTTGCAGATGGTCCCGAGTTGCTCGCGTCATAGCATGTTTACGTGTAAGCCTATGCTATTTGACGTTGTCAACGTCTGGACCATACCTTATGTCGATATTACTTTCTTCGCGAGCGAGCAAAGCGAGCGAGCGCTTGAGAAAATTATGTATATATTATCCTACAAGATAGAATACTGTTCAGCTCTGTTAGCTGTCTGAAGGCGGGCGTACGAAAGTCACGCAATATGCCAAAATTGATAAAATCACTTTTCTGCTTCCTCCATTTTTTCTCAAATTTCAGGGGGGGGGGGGAATGATTGTACAGGCCACCCCCCCCCCTCCATTTCAGGGGGGATATATCCCCCCCCCCCCCGGATTCACGCCCATGCTATGCACTCTGTGTGTGTGTGTGTGTGTGTGTGTGTGTGTGTGTGTGGAGGAGCAGTTGTGTGTTTGTGTGTTTTTGTGCGTGTGCAATGTACAGCATATCATCGTTACTTGCAAAAGTCTTGTGCATGCTATAAAAGTAAAATACTAAAAAACATAATAAAAATTTATTCTAAAAGAAAATGAAAGCGAGGTCGCAGCTGGTCGTTGTTCACGTCTGAAAAAACGTAAACTTTCTGGTCATAATCATAAACTTGTCAGATATTGTACACTTTTTTGTTACATGCTATTCAAATTTCAAACTTGTGTTATGAACAAATATCTTTTTTATATTTCAGTTGAGCCTATACTGTGAGCTAGTTTTATTGACCATGTTATAAAGCATTACAACTTTTTTTTGCCGGTACTAAAAACGTGATACAACTATAGGAATATAAGTAATCGTATGATAGGACATTAGGAGTATAGGGAAGGTTAGATTCGTATCATGGTTGTACCTTAAGATATCCACAGCTTTATTTGATCTTATGACGAAATACGAGTAAACCTTGTTTACTTTAATGGCCTTGATGACCTCTATATGACCTTTGCTATTTGACCTCATGACTCCCAATGTATTCTCTCTTACTTCATTATGAACACGTACCACGGTCTTCAAGTTTGGTGATAATTTGATATTCCGTTCTTGAGTTACTGGGACATAATAAGCTTAATTATTTCATGTTCTTGGTGATCCCTATGACCTTTACCTTTGACCCGGACATTATTGTTATCCTTTCTTTCCAACGTCATTGTATGAACACACCTTTTGGTGAATATATCTAATCAGCTTATCTATATATTGTGTGTCTTTTATGACCCTATAACCTTTGATCTTTGACCTCATTACTCCCACTGTATGGCTTCTTCCTTAGTCCATCATAACACACAATGCTAGTTTCATCTGTTCTTTATATGAAAGAGTCAGCTAGCTTAATGCCCTTCATGACCCATAACCTTTGCCGTTACGAGATAAAAACTTCATCGGATTGTTTTCTTTTTTACCGCATGCTAGCCCTGTAAATTATTTGAAAATTAGTTCATCCGTTCTCGAGATATCTTGTACAAAACAGACAAACAGAAACAGACAGACAAACATATGGAACTGCAAGCGTGAAAGCTTATCCTCACCCGCGGACGTGTAGGTATAAGACTACTGGGAAAGGTAGACAGCTGGCGAACGGACAAACAATTTCGGTTTGGTCCGAAATTTGACTGTACGTCAGTACGTAGCACCCAGTGCCCAGTAAATAAATCTTGGCGCAGACATGCTAGTGAATGCTTTACCAATGCGACTCATGATGTCTCGCTCTGCTATAGCCGACAGCACATACCAATATACTGAATTTATTTCATACATGCGCATGAAGGTACAGTTATGGCTAAGTGCGGCGTCAAACATGACATACTTATATGGGCAGACGTACGTCATTGCCAGACGACGGACATGACCATTGATGACGGAGAACCGGAAAGGTGGGGTATTCTAGTAGCGTTACTTTGCCCCTTTAGTCTGGTTTCTAGACCCTTTGCCAACTGGACTCCGCGGCGACGAAGTCGCCGTTGAGGGCGTCAATATCCTGTGTAGTGAAATAGTACGAGCAGAGAGTCTGGAAGCCAGACTATTTGCCCCTCCACCCTTCAGGCCCTTCAGGGACTGGAATTTGAATAAATTATGTTCATCACCATGTATGTTGTTGCTCGATGTTGTCCTGCGTCAGGAGCAGCAGTACTCCTATCTCTATAGTTTTGTACAGCGGCGGCCAGCAGTGCACTTGACGAACCGTTCAAATGATAGGCCTGTCAAGGCGACTGCGTCACAGAGGTGAGTCACGATAGATCTAGAAATGTCGCTATGGCGACTGATGCATCCATCAATAGGGCGTTTCTCCCATTATTTGTCTGTTATACAAGGTAAGACAACAGTTTCAAATTATTGCTAAAGAATTGAAATGACAATGTTCAAAGTTTGATTGCAAAATACCCACAATGTGCGATGATTAGATCTAGTGTTCATACAATCGGACTTCATTTATGTGGTTTATTTGTTGCAGGGAGCAAGTACTCGGGACTGATAACTTCTGATATAAAAATTTTATTTTCTATTCTAATATTAAAGTTTTATCTAGTTCGTAATAATATAATGTGTGTGTGTGTGTGTGTGTGTGTGTGTGTGTGTGTATTACGGATATGGGTCAGTGTTGATACACGTACCGATAACTACCTAAGAATGAGATGGTGTAGGTATAATAGGACATAAGACTGCATGTAGTTTAAAAGTTATAGGCCTACTGTATAGGAGTAGGATAGGTTAATAAAAACTGCTTTAAATTAGTACGTTTGTCCTGCATGAAATACCTTAGTGTAAAAGTGTTTTAACACCTTAAATTTTGGAATATGTGGTTACTGGTTTTCCAATCAGTTTTATTTTTTTTAATTCGAATTCGATCCGGTAAGGGGCATGCAGTTGCTAATTTTCAATCAAATTAATAACAATAAGCTATGTTTTGTAACTAGTTTTTCAAGCTAGGTGCATGGTAAGTGACGGTGCTGATTTAGTGTATGCTGGTATTTCTTCAATTCAATTTCATTTAATTCAATTCAAATGAATTTACTTGGAATTTTCTGCATTGAATTACAAATGAAATACACGTTCGTGTACAGTCATTTCTTTTCGTTTTCAAGACAAGAGAACATACAGTGTGTACATCCGAACATAACTGATATACGTTTACAGATTAAAGAACAGAACAATTCCAGAGAACACTTCAACTGGGAACCACTCGGAATAAAGTGAGTCAAATGATCTGACAGAAGAATTACGGCACATTTCTGTAGAGATATTGTGTGGTAATCCCGTGGTATAAAGTGTGTGGTGATCATGTGGCAACCCTGTAAAGCCCAGGCTATTTTGACCCATTCCAGGCCCAAGGGGTGGGGGTGGTGTCACATTGTCCACCCCCCCCCCCCCCTCCCCCCATAATCTGACCAGTGAATAGCAAAATGTGGGGGCTTTACATGTCCTTTGACCCTTAAAGAGAATCACGGTCAGGCATCACACCCATATACACTAACTTTCAAGAAGCTAACTCGAGCCAGTTTGAGGGTGTAACAATTAATGGAATAGAGAAAAGGGGGCAATTTTAGCACTTTCGGTTTACCTGTGAACTGTGCATTTTGACCCTCATGGCCAAAAGCTCCCCTAGAGAATCTCTACTGGTAAAAAAAAAAATTAAAAAAAATGAAGTTTTATGAAAATACTTCAGGCATTGCGGATATGTGGGGAAAATAGGTCAATTTTCAATACATTACCTTAATTCCTTGACCTTCCACCTTATAAAGCTGATACGCACAGTTTCATCATCCATTCATGTATAGTATAATGCATATGCAAAATTTCATTTGAATATGTCAAACCAGGGAGTTGGTCTCTTTTCACCTCCCTGATCAAACTCTGTGCACAAAAAACGGATGAACGGACAAACGGACGGAAAGACGGATGGACACTTCAAAAAAAAAAAAAAAATAGATAATGCCCCCGGCGACACATCGTGGCGGAGTCATAAAAAATAATCATGTCGGGCTATTGCAGCAACGTATCATACCAATTGCTTAATTTTTCTTGACGCACAAATCTGGTACAGATGCAGACTGATGTATTCTGAGTAGAGTTTAGATATTGGGCTTTCAGAACATTGACGTTTTCTCCCGTTTCAATTTCAGTTATACAACGCTTACATGTATAGTTTTTACCGTTCATTCTATTTTTTTCTTCTGTTTTTCATTCCTAATAGATTTAGCGTTCAATTTCATCCCAAGAAATCCGGAATATGCCAATCCTAGTTTCAAATTCGTCTTTTGTCGACCATTTTCTAACAAAGTATTTTCAATTAAGTAATTTGTTACACATTCTCGTCATTAACAAGTCAAATTCGTCCGTCAAACTCGCTGCACACATAACATCAAACGCTGTTATGTGTGCAGCGACGATCACTATTAAAAAGAAGAAATTGCTTTTGCTGTTTCTTCTTTTAGCGATCATTTTCGTCAAATTTTTCTTCAAATTCACCTCATATCTTTTCTGTTGTGATTTCTTGGTTCTATAATTTTTCCTGCAAACTTCTAAATTCCCCACATTTATGAGTAACAGACACACACCTATGTTACCCCCTCACAATAAAAGATTCTGGTACGAGAGTCAGAGGCAGATCAAGGCGACGCTGAAGTGATTTTGTGACCATGGTGACAGATAACCTCGTGAGCCCACGGCATGTCCCTTCTCCAGGCTACCCGCCATGCAGCAAACAGACGCTTGTGTCTCCCCCCCGACGCCTCCGGGTAAAAGCGGAAGGAAAAGTGAAGTAAGTATACACACGTGTACCCAACCACCACACACAAAAACACAGACACACACACGCGCACACACACACACACATGTACACAAACGCTAGTAACCAGGGTACACACGGAGACATGTGTTGCGGCACATTTTGGTAAATTGCACATTTTGGTAGATTACCAAAATGTGCAGTTACCAAAATGTGCCGTAACTATGTTACGGCACATTTTGGTAACTGCGCATTTTGGTAAATTTACCAAAATGTGCAGGACATTGCCGGCACATTTTGGTAACTTTCTGCTCCTCCACAATCATCGCAAAAACAAAATTTTAAGTGCAGTTGGTTTTTTTTTTTGTCCCCACCGAATGAGTTCGGCAGCCTAAAGGGCGTGTCACACCTTTCCGGGCAAGCTACGCGGGCTTGTTGCGAGTAAGGTTTTTCCAGCACGCAGGAAAATTATCTCGCCCGTAGTTGCCCGGAGCTGCGCACGCAAGTCCGATTTACCCGCAGCCAAGTTTTGAGCAGCACCTCGCAGGCAACTCCCACGCAGGTACTTCGCAGTCCCTGTATGCGGTCAGCGCGGCCAAGATAATGACATTCTGTCATTTCTGTTGGACTTCTGCCATTCCTTCAGATGAATTTCTGAGTTGTCAGCCCCCCACGCGCCTGGCACGCAGGTCACACAGAATACCAGCAAGAAGAACATACACGTAAGTAGCACGCATCCAGCAAGTAAGACACATGCACAACTCGCCCAAATCCTTGTCCGCCCTCAGAAATTGTCCGGTGTGCTGGAAAATCCTCACACGCAACAAGCCCGCGTAGCTTGCCCGGAAAGGTGTGACAAGGCCTTAAAGGGTGTGTACAGTTCTGGTCGAGGTGAGGATTTAGCTTTTAACGTTTTGCGAGATATTCAGAAACCACTCAATGAGCTGCCAAAGAGCATGCAATTCTTAGGGGTATCAAAAGTTTATTTGATGAAAATCGGTTTTTGAAATAGCTGAGATATCCAAAAACAAGGTGAAACAAAGAGATCATAATAAAGTTGTGGCCTGTCGCCTTTTATTATTATCACTTTTTTTTTATATATCTCAGCCATTTGAAAACCAATTTTCATAAAACAAACGTTGAATCCTTCTTAAAATTACATGCTCTTTCATATTTCATAAGAGGTTTCTCGTTATCTCACTTAAGAATGTTCAAAACATGAATCCCCACCTCAACCAGTACTGTACAGTCCCTTTAACATGTTTAACATGGTTACGGGTAAAAAGGATTTGCGTGCGCACCTCCGGGCGACTACGGGTGAGATATGTGCTAAGTACTGTTACTTGAAGGTCATCTGCGGGGACCTCCGGGTAGTAAAAATTGTTCTTCGCAAGTCGCACGCAAGGCTTGCCCGGAAAGATGTGACACGGCCTGTAAGGCCGTGTCACACCTTTCCGGGCAAGCTACGCGGGCTTGTTGCGAGTAGAGATTTTTGTTTTTTCAGCACGCAGAAAATTTTCTGCGGGCGGGCAAGAATGTTTACGAGTTTCGCACGTTGTATGTGTATTATTTGCTAAACGCGTGCTACTTACCTTCTACTTGTGTGTATTCCGTTTGACCTGCGTGAGAACTTTGAAACCGATCCGTTTTTTTTTTTCTGTTACGAGCGACTTACGGGTACTGCGAAGTACCTGCGTTGGAGTTGTCTGCAAGGTGCTGCCGGTAAGGGTCTCCTACTGGTGTTCTGCATGTACCCCCGCTACTCACTCGGAACATATTTTGAACATGCTCAAGGCCTTGTCATACCGTATCTGGGGAAGTTTGACTTACGGGGAAGCAAATTTGCTACCCGGAGCTCTCCGCAGTTGGTCCGCACCTGACAGTACCTAGCGCGTATCTCGCCTGTATTTGCCCGGAGGTGCGCACGCAAGTCCGATTTACCTGCAGCTAAGTTTACAGCATGAAACTTTTTTGCGAGTGAGTCGTGGGAATTGCCCGCAGAGGTACACGCAGAACGCCAGTTGGAGGCCCTTAGCGGCAGCACCTCGCAGGCAACTCCCACGTATGTATTTCGCAGTCCCCGTATGCGGCCAGAGGAATTCCTTCACTGAGTTGTCAGCCCCACGCACCTGGCACGCAGGTCACACAGCATACCCGCTCGAAAAGCAATCGCAATAGCTTACTCGAGCCTTCAGCTCGGGTGAGCTAAATAAGTGTCTTGCCTGTCTTTACTGTAGGACCATATCACCTTAACTCCTTGACCGTATTATAAATCTCAAGCCCATCCATGGGTTTTTAGTTCAGTTACCAAAATGTGCAGATTGTCGAAAATGTGCAGGCAAATCCACTTTTAACTGCACATTTTGGTAACAGTTGATCCCGTCAGGTATAGGTGCACTATCGGCACATTTTGGTAAATTACCAAAATGTGCAGTTACCAAAATGTGCCGTGACATAGTGACGGCACATTTTGGTAACTTGCACATTTTGGTAATTTACCAAAATGTGCAGTTACCAAAATGTGCCGTGACATAGTGACGGCACATTTTGGTAACTTGCACATTTTGGTAATTTACCAAAATGTGCCGATTTACCAAAATGCGCCGTAACAACATGTCATACATACTCGGACTGTCACACAAACCAAAACAGTGATTCACGATTTCTGAGCAGAAAATAATGATTAAAGACAATTTTACACGTGTGAGTTAAACCCGTTTTAACGTAAGAAAAGAAAAGTAAGACATTTTTTTTTTGACGTTTTTCATTTTGAATAAAGTTTGTTTCATACAATAGATACAGTAATCTAAAATCAGGATATAAAAAGAGCTCACCCTCACAATAAAAAACCGATACCATGTTAAAACTTTGTTTGAAAATTTATTAAACTAGCTAACCGAGGAATTTGGTCCTTACTTAATGAATTGATTTAGTGTTGTGCTACCATAGCAGCATCTCTGAAATTATACCTATCCTACCCCCAGATTACAAGCAAACACATAAGATAAGGATATAGCAAAGTTAACTACGTAAAAAGATACATCGAATGGTAATGTGTAAGAGACGGGGTGTGTTTATACATTCGCATACCTTAATTGCACTCCAACGATTCGCTATTTCATGTTGCCTTATAGCAAGAGTACTTTTAGGTATGATGCTATAACTTAAACACATGTATCCTCAACATTTTGAACTGGTTAGAATAAGGAGTAACCTCAAATAATCGTGTAGCTCAATCAAGTCAATAGGCATGATAGGAGATTTATTCTTCTACCAATCTTTCGTGACTTGCTGGCTAGCTCTCGTCAGTTGGGGAGATCGTACAATGGGAGATTTCGGCTTCTACCAGTTAGCTCGTCAGCAAGTCACTAAAGGTTAGTAGAAACCTAAATCTCCCATTGTACGATCTCCCCAACTGACGGGAGTTATCTGCGTCAATCGTGTAGCTGATTTTCACTAATTTGTTAATTTGATCGTTTCTTTTATTATCCATAAGTCAATAGACACAGTCACATACTTTTAGAAAAGGTTGTCACAAGAAAGACGGTTAGCATACAAAGTAATGTTCCCTGCAAGCAGAATATTTTTTCAATCGTATTATGTATGTTTGTTTTGATTGTGTGTGTGTTTGAATTCAGTGAAGCTGTCATTGATGGCTTGCAAGACACAACGAACCAGTTCAACGAAACGACGAACAATGTCTACTGTCAACAAACTTGGGAGATCAGTTTTGGCGTTGACAATATATATAACCAGTCGTGTAACAGTTGCAATCCAGGTTTACAACTTTTGCCTGGAAACAGACAGTAACATAGTTTTCCGTTCCTCTCTCCAAATCGACTCAGAGTTCGGATACGAATTATTTTCTCGGCATCTTGAATGTTTATTCTACAAAAACGGAGAAGTGATCGGGGAATATTGTTTGAAACCCGGACAGCTTGATCGGTTTTCGGTAAGAGCAAACAACACGGAGGATGAGTTGATGGTGGCTCTCACCATCAGAGATATCCAGAAAGAAGACGAAGGACCCTACATACTGCTTGTTACGGAAGACAGAGGTGGTGAAAGGCGTAATGACGTCATAGACGCGTACATCAACGTCATCTCTCCACCTGGACCGGCTCAGTGTGAGAATGTGACGTCATCATATTCCCAAGACTGGATCGAGGTACACTGCTCTGCGCCGTTGGGAATGAATTCGGATCCACAGGGGTCTATCGCCTGTTTCCAAAATGGCAAAAAGGCGCCATTTCTTAGCCAACCTGAACAGTCCATCGATCACATCCAAGCTGTCTTCTGGATGGACGTGGAGTCATCTATCAACTGCTGTTCTTTTGTAACACAATGTAAAAAGTCTTCAGAGGTTTGTCTAGATTTCTCATATTCCAGAGAGACTCAACTGAGGGCCTCTGATGAGAAGGACCCTCAGAATACAGAAGAAATAAGTTGGCAGCAGTCTACGACCAGTCGGCAAACATTGAAATACACAGAAGGTCTTTGTAACAATGGACAACATTTAGATACATCTCTCCTGGCACAAGTTTTAAGTTTTTTTTCCTTTTCATGTTTGGCAGTCATAACTTTTGATAATTTCTATACCATATAAAATAGAGTAAAAAGAACGGCAATTTGAGCAAAAGCAGAAAAAAATCATTGCGAGAATGCTGTTCAAATATATTAACATATCAACAGGTAGCATAAGCGATTATACTCAAAACGTGATTAGCATAATACGCAGAAGTATTATCCTTTGCCAATTATGACAAGAGTTCAACTCTTCCAAGACAAGAATAGACGTATAACTACCAGGAGAAAATGTGAAAAAAAAATATGTAATCGTGATACTGGTTCAAGTGTCTATTATTATAAAATGTATATACTCATAACTACTGTGGGAAAAAAAACAGTAATTCTTGTAATATGCAACCTCCATGACATCTTTACTGTGCAACAATCAAAGGTATATTTCCAGCTAAAATCAAAACTGCCAAAGTATGCTATTAAGTATTATTAAAAAGTGGTTCAAGCAATATGTCAATAATAACTATCAATATAGACCTTATAGGTCTATATTTGCGTTTCCTGGTTGTTGTTTTTTCGATAACACTTGAAAAGATGTATACAATATATGACGCATATTTTTTTTTTCAAAGCATGGTATCTTATCAATTAATATCGTGTTGATTGCGTTAGGAAGCGCCATCCAATATTTTGATTGATAGTATTTCTAAAGTGTCTCATGCACTCAATTTCATAATCATGTATTGAATTGTTTTCAAATTAATTTTATTGAGGCATTTGATCCTCTGGATCATTCCATTAAATCATAGTACATATATATATTATATACTGATGTATGTATATTCGGAGACAATTTGTTTAAAGGGATCGCATAGTGAGATAATGGTGAGATAATGAGAAACCTGTTATGAAATATGAAAGAGCATGTAATTCCATGAGGAATTCAAAATTTATTTGATGAAAACTGGTTTTGAAATGGCTGAGATATCCAAAAAAGAGCGATTCTAATAAAGTGTGGGACTCACACTTTATTACGATCGCTTTGTTTTACTTTGTTTTGGATGTTTCAGTCATTCCAAACCCGATTTTCATCAAACAAACTTTGAATTCCTCTTAAAATGGTATGCTCTATACAATATCATAAGTGTTTTCTTGGTATCTCGCCAAAAGTTAAAAACCCAATTTTCATCTCCACCAGTACTGTACCCATCCCTTTAAACTGATTGCCAGATTATTTGGATAGTCGATAGTTTTAGTTAACAGGATGATATCCTAGTTGAGTAACCTTGGCTGCGGGGTACCACAGGCTTCAATACTTGGTCTGCATTTATTTCTCCCTTATATCAATAATATTTGCTATATGTTTGATACAGATAAATTCCAGTTTATTTTGTATGCTGATACCAGCATATCTATGTGTGAAGAAAACACTGATGTTTTCTTGTTACATTCTATGTTTTAAAAGTAAAGAAAACCCAGTGTATGATCTTATCTTTTTTTTTAGTTCGTGTTTACAGCAATGATATGAACATCGTAAGTTCTTTGCATATATACATACATTGTATATATATATATATATGGGCAATTCCACGGTAACTCGCGTTACAAATAATGGGTACATTTATGGAATAATGTGCCAATATCTTTGTAATTGGTAGGATCTACAAGCTACTTTTTTCATCATGGGTTAAGTAGACATACACCAACTAAATGAATCCAAAAAGAAAAATAAAGGACAAACATGTTGGGATTCTTGAATCATTTAATTTTGGTAACTCGCGTTACACAAAAAGGACATGGTCAATTCTATAAAGACCTCTTTTTGGAAAGTCTCCTCATACTAGACAATCTTGATAAAACTTTTCCTACCTTGAATTGATAGTGGGTTAGGACTCATAAATTAACACTATCAAAGTTGAGTAACAATGACCTGGTAAAATGTAGGGAGCCTTTATGTCGGTAACTCGCGTTACGGTAACTCGTGTTACATTATGTCCACTAACACAGGGTGACACAAATTGATGACATACAACTGTTCTGATGGCACTGAATCTTGTGTTGAATATTTTGAGAGATGCTTATATTTGTAGATAGTAAAATGAATAAATGTTAAACAAATACTAATGAACCCAATAGAAGAATGCGTTTAAGACTAATAAGAGCTTCACTCCTCATAGAGACCTTGAATATGTTTGAATATATACCCAGATGATTTAGGTGTATAAGTGCATTGTAATTTTCAGAGTGTAAAGATGAAAAATGTTGAAAGTCTTTTTAAAACAAAACATAAAAGTATCAAACCCTATCTACAAGTTTACAAAAAAAGCTTACAATCTTTCAAAAATTCAAATCCTATCTTTGTGAGTGAAAACTAGTACATTTCCTTGCAACTGATTGACAAATAGACCAGTTCGTAATTCCACTTTGCGCATGAGCAGAAAAAGGTACTAACTACTATTCAAAAGGGAACTTTGTACTAACAGACATTTTGGTTTGTAAATTCACTGAGATAAGCATCTGTGATGCGATGATTATTCATGCGATCCTTATCTAAATGATGCTTGCCAGCACATCTACCTGACAGCAAGAATGGTATTTCGCAATATAAAAGGAAATAAGCTGTTACTGCATTCAATACAAAACAATGAAATGGATGCCTGCTAAATCATAAACTGATGGGAGTATTCTGATCCCCTGATCTAAATGCAAGTTCATTCTTTTTTTGAACATGAATTCCATTTAAATTGTTATGTCGGGCAAGCTTATGCATTATGCCGCTTTGAAAACAAGTGAAGTGCCGAACCAACTGAGAAAAAAGAAAGGTCATTTGTACCAATGTGTACATGAGCTAAAGTGGATTATGAACTGGCTTATTACCCTACATCGACGTAAATAAGCACTGAATTGATCAGTGTTTTAGTAGTAGCCATGATTAAAAAGTCACTGGCGTACATACTCGAGCAGTATTCGAACCTAAGACCTCCTGATCACCGGACGGGCATCATCTCCACTAGACCGCCGAGCTTTCGCCCAACAGCAAGTGTTGGTTCTAATCCTTATAGCATGCAGCGGGTACTGCATAATTATTCAAATTCATGAAATTCTTCCGTTGAGATGTTTTCATTGCAACTGATTGACAAATTGCACTACATCGACGTAAAATAAGCACTGAATTAATCAGTATTTTAGTAGTAGCCATGACAAAAAATCATGAGCATATCATATACTCGAGCAGGATTTGAACCCACAACCTCCTGATCTCCGGACAGGCGTCATCTTCACTAGACCACCGAATAAGGATTAGAACCAACACTTGCTGCTTTATAGTATTTTGTAATAAAAGTTCTGAAATACTGATGCAGGAAATTCAGAAGATAAATTTCATGTTCTCATTCACTGCTGGATGTACAGTACATGTACACAATGCAGTGAAAGCCTGGCTAGACTCTTCAATGTGGCATGTGATCAGTGGCCTTGATGCTAGTATTATACAATCACAGTTTATTAGGCTGCCCTCCTTTGTTTCAGTCCAGCATAGTGTGTATAACACTGCCTTTGATTGTTTTCACCACAATCTAGCTCAATTGAGTGTTAAAATTTGCTTATGTTGGTGGAAACTTGTGTTTATAGTCGGTAACTCGCGTTACATGCCGGTAACTCGCGTTACACGGTAACTCGCGTTACACTTTTCATTGACATTTTTTAATATGATAACAGTGTTTATTCAAGTCAACATCCTGTGTACAGTATCAGGGTGTGATGAATTTAGAAAATTATGATTCCCAATAAATTACCTCCACTGCTTCCTTCAGAATGAAAAATATTTCTTGTTTCGGTAACTCGCGTTACATGGCTCAAGGGCTGAACTTTCATGTGGTGATTAAAATTTTTTGAAGGTGGCATAAAAATTTCCTCATGGGAGACTGAAGTAGAACCAATTTGCTTCTTTAAAATAAATTAATTGAAGTGCTAGCAGAATTTTTCTATCAAAAAAATGTATAAGTTAAGCATGCATTTTAGCAATTTGGATGACTGAAAAATTGTCTTCGACATTTGTAGCTGTTTCTCGGGAAATATTTGACCAATTGATCTAATTCTTTGAGTTTCTTTAACTTCAATGTATGGGTAATACATAATGAGTAATTCTTTTGCAATATGATAAACTTGAAATTTTAGTGCCATGTCCACATTCCCATGGAATTGCCCATATGTATATATATATATATATATATATATTATATATATATGAAGAGTTTGTTCGCAAAAACCGATGTCCATATTTGCCAAATGGAGATATTTACGATTAAAGGTCAAGACAAATAAAGAGAATAATAAGAAAAATTTTGCTTCTTTTGACCATAACTTCAAAAATGTACCTTTATAATGTAGTGACCAATATATCACTTAAAAGGTATCATTTTGTACTTTATGACAGAGACCGTACTTCAAAATCTTCAAAAATGGACTTATCGGTTTTTGCGAACAAACTCTTCATATATACATATATATAATATAAATCATATGACGTAAATGCATATATTAATCAATATCAACAGTACTTTCACCAAGTGCCTTATGATTTCACATACAGGTTTGTGGAAACACGACGTATTGCAATAAAGCACCTATGTATAAAGTACATATGTATTTATAAGATCTATGTATATATATATATATATATATATATATATATATATATTTATAATCTAATGTATATAATAAATATATATCATATAGATCTTTTATGTTATACTTCGACATTACTCATCTGTCAACAATGTCTGACATAATTCGCGTTGTGATGAAACCACTACTGACTGTCATGTGAGATTAGAAAAGCATGATATGATAATCATATTGTTGTAAAACTGGTAAGCCATCATGTGACCTTTAGTCCAGTAGACCGCTTTGGATGGCTGGTTGCTTTATACTATGCATCAGAATTATTAGATTTAAAAAAAAAAATCTCAGTGATTCGAAAATCTCTAAATGTATTCACACCGCAAGTTAATATCAATAAAATTGTTAACAAATGAGAGCTATTTAAAGCTTATTCATGGAGTCACACATGAACTGTGGCTTTTGGTCTCGAAGTCATTTTCGAATAAATGTAATGTCAAATTTATGCTTATGGAAAGTAGAAAAAACGAAAGTGTTAACTTCACGAAAGTGTTAACTTCACGAACACGTGAATGCAGGAATGTGGTTTCCAGAGGATGTGGTCATAATTATGTTTATTGCAGTTTCTTTGTATTTTTTATTTTTTGGTTTAAAATCGTTCATCAGATATCATTTTCGATTGTTGCCAAGCGTGACTAATGGAGTAATATCTATTTTTACAATTTTTTTTACATTCTCTCTCTCTAAATGCATCTCCTTAACAAAATTTAATGGCTTTAATGAGTGACATAGTCTGGAGGTGAAGCAAATTAAATGTTTCGTTGTTATTTGTTGGCATTTGTAATTACAAATATGTATCAAGTACAGAGACTTGTATGTGTAGATAGAATACAACATTTTGAATGGTCACTAAAGTGTTTATATCGTGTCCACAAACAAGGATTGGTCATGTTGTTCAGTCCAGTGGCCGTTTTTACATTTTTCCAATCAAAGCTGCCATTTTTAATCTCTATATTAATAAGCCAGTTCGGGGTTCCAGTTTGAGCATGAGCAGAAAAAGGTCATTTGTACCGAGAGACAGGTTGGTTTTTAATTTCACTGAGATAAGCATCTGCATTGCTATGATTATTCATGGAATCCTTATAATGGTGCCTGCCAGTACATCCACCTGACAGCAAGCCTGGTATTTGGCATTGTTAATAGAAAAAGTTTGCTAATGTATTCAAACTAGCACAATGAAATAGATGCTTCCAAAGGTGTTGATTGACGAACCATTCTGGTCACTTCATCTACACAGGTTCATTCTTTGTAAGGATACCAGTTCCATAAATTGCTTTGTTGGGCAAGCTGTTGCATTACGTCGCTTTGAATTGAGTGAAGTGCCTAACCAACTGAGAAAAATGAAAGGTCATTTGTACCCATGTGCACATGAGCTATCTCCGAACTGGCTTATTGGACTGATGGATACAATGCACTGTAAAAACATCGGTGTTAGATTTAACACCACGGGTGTTAAATCTAACACCGATCAAACTTCAATAAAGGACCACACCCACAGGTGTTGAAAATACACTGTGATGGTGTTGAAAAGTGTTCACCTGACACTTCGTGGTGTTAATTTGACACCGTACCTGGTGTTATTTTGACACTGTACTGGTGTTAATTAAAAAATGACACCACATGGTGTTGATTTGATATTTGTTGGTGTTAATATCAATGGTTTAACACCCGTCCAGCTTCAATAAGAGACCACACCAGCTGGTGTTACTTTGGTGTAAATTTATTTTCACATTTTTTCAAAAATCTAGTATTTTAATGTAAAATTCTTGATCGTCTTGTTTAAATTAAAAATCAACAAAAAGTGCAGTTACTAAGAAACTCTTTAAAAAAAACAGTTTAAAATTTGGAATTGACACCCGGAGGTGTTAATTTAACACCATAAATGAGCACCGAAAATTTAACACCAGCTCGGTGTTCACTATTTAACACCGGACTTTTTGCAGTGTGTAATGACCTCTTTAACTCTGCTCTATAACAATCACAAAACACAAACATAATATGCTACATGCATGCACACATGCATGTATTAGTATAACTAAACATATACTATTATATATATGCATTATGTGTAGTTGCCAAAATATCGTGCCAATTTGGTACTCATGTATGTAATGGCATGCATGTACAGTGTACAACTGATTGGAAGACTACACAACATAGGTGACGTTGCAAAGTAGATAGCTTTTATTGCAATTTCATATACATATTATAGTGGCTTCTAAAAGTCCATAGACTTAAAAAACAGAAACTTTCAGGTATCGTAAAACTATACATTCGTCCCAAAATAGAAAGTTGTTATGTATCTCTAGAAGTCAGTATTTAATAAAGTGATAAATCATACAGCAAGTAAACAATATCACGTGGTCTCAAGTGGGTCTTTCCAACTTTGCTCCCTCTACAGGAAAAAAAAAAAAACAGTGTATGGATTGTTCTACGTCCTGTATATTCTCCAGGTTTACGAAGAAGAAAAAAACCACAGAGATATGATAAACAATGAACTATCACGTGGCAGGACAATTCCCTCGTGATGTGAGAATTTTTTTTTGTTTTGTTTTTTGAAAGCAAAAACCAAACAATACGAAATCATGAAACAATGTAACGTTAGCAAAATGCGGCTAGAATTGTTTTTTCACTGTGCTTTGACTCACCATGAACTATAACAGATTGTAACCTGAGTAGCCTGAACTGTAAATACATAAATACAAAAAGTTCTAACTACAGAATTAGTGCTTTTTCTGACCACGAGTCCTCAGTAGTATATTTCAAATCCACTGAATGGAACCATACCTATATGTTCCCTCACTTGCCAGCCATTCATATAAACACTCAACTGAATAAGTGATAGTAACAAATGGTTTTACATTGTACTGCCATATAATGTTATAATATAAAAATAGTAAATCAATTCCATTTAAATTCATCTTTAGTTCAAGATGTGCACGACGATCAGATCAATTGTTGCCACAAATTACCTAATCCCTTGATTCGTAACGGTTCAGATGATACATTTTTTTAATGTTTGCAGCAAGTGCCCTCATAGTACAGTTTAAAAGTTCCTCTTGAATTCAACTTGAATTGCCTTCAATCACTGATACATGATTATTTTGTGCCGAACATTCTGAGGATTTTGATTTTCTTTTTTTGTTCCACTTCTGCTCATACCTTGAAAATTTATGTGTCTAAGGAGACAATTCCTTAATCTGGGTTCATTAATCATTAATCTAAGGTTCATCGAACTAAATATTGAACTAATTTTCATTAATCCAAAATCAAATAAGGTTCACTACTCCATGGGTTTGTTAATCAAAAATGAAATAAGGTTCTTTGATCCGTAAATGACCAAAACAAAGTTTGTAATTTCAAAGGTTTGTTAATGTAATAACGAAATAAAGTTTGCAATTCTGAAGTTTGTTAGTACACATTTTTCTTAATTCTTCTTTCACTTTCAGATTATCAAACTCTCGGAATAGCAAGCATCACCTGGGTACGGGGTGAGGGGATAAGAACAAAGAATGACAACTATGGATACCCTGTTGATAAACATAGGCAGCTGCTAACACTTGCGTCACAGATGATTAAAGTTGGGTCAAGCGGGGAAAAAAAAATGAGAAATGTTTGTTTACGTATTGCAAAATGGCAACAAATTCGTAACTCCACATTCATAAGTAAACCGAAACTCCACATTAATTAGTAAACTGAAATGACGCAATGACTAATGCAAACAGTGCATCCACGAATTCAAATGAAATGACTCTTCAGCAAATACAGATGTCATGAGTAGATTTATGAGTAATGGCCTGACTTTAAATTAAAGGGGATGGCTAGTAACTGATCAGTGGGAATCAGTAGGAATGCTGGGGGATGATTATTCCAATCCTTGTGGGATTCATTTAAGAGTACATTATATATCTATTGTGTGAAAATTATTTCAGGTTTCAGGTTTCAGGTTTATTTGCTTCATTTGCTTCAGAATGGTCTCATATTCAAGTAATGTGCAGTTTAATGCCCCATCACTGTACAGGCATGCTAACCTGGAAGCATTAAACTGCACATTACTTGTCCATATGTCCATAAGTCCATATTTGCCAAATGGAGATATTTACGATTAAAGGCCAAGAAAAATAAAGAGAATAATAAGAAAAATTTTGCTTCTTTTGACCATAACTTCAAAAATGTACCTTTATATGTAGTGACCAATATATCACTTAAAAGGTATCATTTTGTACTTTATGACAGAGACCGTCCTTCAAAATCTTCAAAAATGGACTTATCGGTTTTTGCGAACAAACTCTTCATATATATATATATATATATATATATATATATATTATATATATACATATATAAATCATATGACGTAAATGCATATATTAATCAATATGAACAGTACTTTCACCAATTGCCTTATGATTTCACATACAGGTTTGTGGAAACACGACGTATTGCAATAAAGCACCGAGGAACTACAAGTCGACGATCCCTGTGTTAATGTTATTACTTGCCCTACCTTCAAAACATTAAGCACGCTTCATGGAAAAAGATATATACTTGTATTATATATACACATGTATATATTTGTACATATGTATTTATAAGATCTATGTATATACATATATTTACAATTTAATGTATATAATAAATATATATTATATAGATCTTTTATGTTATACTTCGACATTACTCATCTGTCAACAATGACTGACATAATTCGCGTTGTGATGAAACCACTACTGACTGTCATGTGAGATTAGAAAAGCATGATATGATAATTATATTGTTGTAAAACTGGTAAGCCATCATGTGACCTTTAGTCCAGTAGACCGCTTTGGATGGCTGGTTACTTTATACTATGCATCAGAATTATTAGATTAAAAAAAAAAAATCTCAGTGATTTGAAAATCTCTAAGTGTATTCACACCGCAAGTTAATATCAATAAAATTGTTAACAAATGAGAGCTATTTAAAGCTGATTCATGGAGTCTCACATGAACTGTGGCTTTTGGTCTCGATGTCATTTTCGAATAAATATAATGTCAAATTTATGCTTATGGAAAGAAGAAAAAATGAAAGTGTTAACTTCACAAACACATGAATGCAGGAAGCTGACACAATCATCCTGACCGTGGTTTCCAGAGGTTGTGGTCATATGTTTATTGCAGTTTTTTTTTCCTTTTTTCTTTTTTGGTATAACATCGTTAATCAGATATCATTTTCGACTGTTGCCAAGGTGAAGCAAATTAAATGTTTCGTTGTTATTTGTTGGCATTTGTAATTACAAATATGTATCAAGTACAGAGACTTGTATGTGTAGATAGAATACAACATTTTGAATGGTCACTAAAGTGTTTATATCGTGTCCACAAACAAGGATTGGTCATGTTGTTCAGTCCAGTGGCCGTTTTTACATTGTGGTCAGGTTGTGGTCATATGTTTATTGCAGTTTTTTTTTTCCTTTTTTCTTTTTTGGTATAACATCGTTAATCAGATATCATTTTCGACTGTTGCCAAGCGTGACTAATGGAGTAATATCTATTTTTACAATTTTTTTATACTCTCTCTCTCTCTCTCTCTCTCTCTCTCTAAATGCATCTCCTTAACAAAATGTAATGGCTTTAATGAGTGACATAGTCTGGAGGTGAAGCAAATTAAATGTTTCGTTGTTATATGTTGGCATTTGTGATTACAAATATGTATCATATACAGAGACTTGCATGTGTAGATACAATAAATTGTGAATGGTCACTAAAGTGTTGATATTGTGTCCACCAACAAGGATTGCTCATGTTGTTCAGTCCAGTGGCCGTTTTTACATTTTTCCAATCCAAGCTGCCATTTTATTCTCTGTATTAATTGAACTGATGGATACAATGTAATGACCTCTTTAACTCTGCTCTATAACAATCACAAAACACAAACATAATATACTACATGCATGCACACATACATGTATTAGTACACGTATAACTAAACATATCCTATAAGCTAGTTCGTAATTAGCTCATGGGCGCGTTGGTACAAATGACCTTTCCTTTTTTCTCAGTTGTTTAGGCACTTTAATCGTTTTCAAAGAGACATTCATTATGCGTATCGCACTGTAAAAACATCGGTGTTAGATTTAACACCACGGGTGTTAAATCTAACACCGATCAAACTTCAATAAAGGACCACACCCACAGGTGTTCAAAATGCACTGTGATGGTGTTGAATAGTGTTCACTTGACACTTCGTGGTGTTAATTTGACACTGTACCTGGTGTTATTTTGACACTGTACTGGTGTTAATTCAAAAATGACACCACATGGTGTTGATTTGATATTTGTTGGTGTTAATATCAATGGTTTAACACCCGTCCAGCTTCAATAAGAGACCACACCAGCTGGTGTTACTTTGGTGTAAATTTATTTTCACATTTTTTCAAAAATCTAGTATTTTAATGTAAAATTCTTGATCGTCTTGTTTAAATTAAAAATCAACAAAAAGTGCAGTTACTAAGAAACTCTTCAAAAAACAGTTTAAAATTTGGAAATGACACCCGGAGGTGTTAATTTAACACCATAAATGAGCACCGAAAATTTAACACCAGCTCGGTGTTCACTATTTAACACCGGACTTTTTGCAGTGCGGTAAGCTTGCCCGACTTAACATTTCATGGAATTCGTGTTCGAACAATGAATGAACTTGCATAGACCTGCAGTGACCAGAATGGTTCGTCAATCACCCGTCAGGGAAGCATCCATTTCATTGTTTTGCATTGAATGCATCAAAGAACTCTTTTATTCATATTGCCAAATACCAGGCTTCCTATCAGGTGGATGTACTGGCAAGCAACATTTACAAGGATTGCAAGAATAATAATTATATTACAGGTGCTTATCTCAGTGAATTTAAAAACCAACGTGCCTCTTGGTACAAATGAACTTTTTCTGCACATGCGCAAAGTGGAACTACGAACTGGCTTATTATATGTATTATGTGTAATTACCAAAATATCGTGCCAATTTGGTACTCATTAATGTAATGGCATGCATGTACGGTGTACAATTGATTGGAAGTACTGCACAACATAGGTGACATTGCAAAGTAGATAGCTTTTATTGAAATTTATATAATACAATTATAGTGGCTTATACTATAGATTTTTTTTTTTAAAGCAGAAATTTGCAGGTATCATAAAACTATACATTCGTCCAAATATAGAAAGTTGTTATGCATTTCTTAAAGTCAGGATTTAATAAGGTGACAAATTATACAGCAAGTAAACAATATCACGTGGTCTCAAGTGGGTCTTTCCAATTTTGTTCCCTCTACTGGAAACAAAAACACAAAAGTTTATGGATTGTGCAATATTCTCCAGGTTTACCCCCCCCCCCCCAAAAAAAAAAAAGAAAAAAAGAAAGAAAGATATGATAAACAGTGAACTATCACGTGGCAGGAGAATTCTCTCGTGATGTGAGAATGTTTTTTGTTTTTGTTTTTGAAGGCAAATAACAAACAATACGAAATCATGAAACAATGTTAGGTATAGCAAAATTCGCAAAGAATTGTTTTCTCAATGTGCTTTAACTCACCATGAAATATAACAGATTGTAACTTGAGTAGCCTGAACTGTAAATACATTGTATACAGAATGTTTTAAGCACAGAATTAGTGCTTTTTTCTGACCAGAAGTCCCTCAATAGTATTTCAAACCCACTGAATAGAACACTACCTATATGTTCCCTCATTTGCAAGCCATTCATCTAAACATTTAACTGAGTAAATAAGTGATTGTGACAAATGGTTTTACAGTGGACTGCTATACGTTATAATAAAAAAAAAATGATAAATCAATTCCATTCAAATTCATTTTTAGTTCAAGATGTGCACAACAATCAGAGTTGCAAACTTAGTGATGGCAAAACTACCATTGCTGCCACAAAATTACCTGAGCCTTCGATTGGTTACAGTTAAGATAAGATATTTTTATGTTTAATATTCCTCTTGAATTCAACATGAACTGCCTTCATTCAATGATACATGATTATTTTGTGTCAAGAATTCTGGGGATTTTGATTTTTTTTTGTTTGTTTTTTTTTTGTTACACTTCTGCTCCAACCTTGAAAATTCATGTGTCCAGGGAGACAATGCATTAATCTAAGTTCATTAATCTAAAACCATTAATCATTAATATTAAGTTCATTAATCTAAATAATGAACTTACAGTATTTTTCTTAATCCAAAAAAGAAATAAGGTTCTTTGATCCGAAAATGACAAAAAAAAAGTTTGTCACTTCGAAAGTTTGTTAATTGAATAATGAAATACGGTTTTGAATTCCGAAGGTTTGTTAGTACACATTTTTTTTCCTTAATTCTTCTTTCATTTTCAGATTATCAACATCTCGGAATAGCAAGCATCACCTGGGTACGGGGTAAGGGGATAGAAATAAAGAATGACAACTATGGATACCCTGTTGATAAACATAGGCAGCTGCTAACACTTACGTCACAGATGATTAAAGTTGGGTCAAGCAAAAAAAAAAATCTAGAAGTGTTTGTTTACGGATTGCAAAATAGTAACGAATTCGTAACTGCACATTGATAAGTAAACTGAAACTCCACATTAATTAGTAAACTGAAATGATACAATGACCAATGCAAACAGCGTATCCATGAATTTAACAGGAAATGACTCTTCAGCAAATACAGATGACATGATGAGTAGATTTATGAGTAATGGCCTGACTTTAAATTAAATCAGATCTTTACAACAAAACGATTAAAAACAAAATCATTTGTGAGTTGTGTGAGCATTAACTGAATTTACGGTTCATTCTAAGTAAATATGTACCTCTCAATAAGGTTATCCATTTTCAAGAAGAAACCAAAACCTACCCCACCTGCAAATTACACAAAGAACTGTCAGTGTTCAACGTTTATTTTTCCACTAAACACAGCTGAATTAGCCGCCATTATATGCTTATGAATTGGTCCCTCATTCGCAACAAACAAAACTACTAATGATGTGGTACACCTGCTACACACATTATTGCGTTCATACCAAGAATCATTTAGAACTACAAAATTTAATCTTTAAAGTAAATTCAAGCCTTCTACTGGTTGTCTTAATAGCATTTTGAGATTAAAGGAGACCTCCGGATGATTTTCAGATTTTTACATTTGAACAACTATAAATTAGTAATACTGAGGACAGAGTTTCAGAATTTATGATAGTTGGGATGAAAAATAAGAATATTTTCAAAATTTAGAATAAATTGCAATGAACAAGGATGATGACATGGCAGAGTCACCATAAGAATGCATGAGTTGGGGCTCAAGGAAACAACAAAAGAAGAAGGCATGCATAGATTATACACAGGTGAACTGGCAAGCAAGCAGTATTGTAATGGAATTACACTGCTACATTTCTGAAATATGTGAGCATCCTATGTCATCATCCTTGTTCAGTGTAATTTGTGTAAGGTTTTTCAAAGTATTGTTTCTCTGCTCAAGAACCGCAATAAATTCCACAAATCTATACATGGAGTTGTTGATTTATGTACTACATGATGTGAAATTATGAAAATCGTCTGGAATGCCCCTTTAAAGATAAATTGAATGGAGCAATAATTTTCAATTAGTTCTGCTCAATATACCGTACGTGGGTAGAGAGTTTCAGAACAACAGGAATAAAGGCACATATTGTATACGATACATGTTCAATAAGAGGAAGTGTGTTTTGTATGTTATCTTGGAAAAGCACATTCAACTTCAGAACATGTTTAGTTTACAGCCACAAACATTTGCATGTCTTCCATTTCATACCAATATATATATCCTCAGGGTTTCTTACAAACGATACAGATCATGTATATGACACACTGGCAGTTCCAGTTGTCATGAGGAATGGCAATTCTGCTAATGTTTTAAAAGCATGTAAACAAATCTGTTTGACTGCATGTATTTGTGAAAATGACAGCCAGTAAAATTTCCTGTTTGCATCAAATATTTCATTCTTTGTTGATCTTTAAGTGATTGTGATGACAAACCTCTTCAGAAATGCTGCAAATTACACATGTTGATTTCCACAAAATTCAACACATACATTGATTCATTAGAACTTGAAAAAAGCATCTGTGCTTGTATATTCCCTAACTTGGCCTTGTTCTTTTAGGAGCTGGTATTTTGCAATTTGTGTAATTTAATTCCATTTAATTACTCTCATTTTTGGAAACACTACCTAAATAATACTAAAAGAAGAGTGTATGTCTAAATTTTTAACATAATTGTAGAGATTTAGTAAGGAAAATACTTATAAAATAAGTGTGAAAATGGCTATATTGATCTCTAAGTGGCTGGCCATACATTATGTTGACATACATTCTTGAACATAATGACAAATGCAATTAAATCAATTTGATCAATATTTGGCATCATCAAGAAAACAGCTGTGTATTCTAAAGTGGTATTATATTGAAGAAGAGTGAACACAAACTGTGCCATACTATAGATAAAAATGAACATTCACTATGCTTATCTACCACCTTCAAAATAAATCAATTTGTGATACATTAGTCTGCATAATTAAAATCAGCTGCACATAAGCCCAGTCAGTAAGAATAAATGGAAAGGTTTTAAACTGAGTGAGATAATCTGCATTACATAGACACACATACTCATTGATGTCAAGCATACTCTGGAAATTTTTGTAGCTGTGATTCAAAAAAAACTCATGCATAGGGGACTGTTCCACATGACTATTCATGCTAGAATTTATTCTGTGGGCAGTTGAAGAGTTGTGTAAAGGCTGTAGTAATCATTCATTGCGGGTGGGTTTCCCATGATTAGTTGTAAAACGATTAGCACCGGTGTAAAAAAACACACAAAAAAAGTCAAATGAACTCACCTCAACTCAGCTCCTGCTGACAATCTGAAATCAGATCAACTCAACTCAGCTCAACTCAACTTTAATTTGAGTAAACTAACTACACACAACTCATTGCCCAAACAAATACTAAACAGCTGGAACTACACTGTAAATGTATGTGCAGGAATGTCAAGTTGGATAGTAACTTTGCAAATGCTTTAAGTACAATTAAGGCACAAATTACCTACACAGCATAGTTAATCCATTGAGGATGGGCTGATTCTGCTACATCACACACTTCCCATACTAGACACTTGCCTGAAAATACTTGGTACTTGTCTTCAACAGGCTACATGATCTCAGATGACCTCAAATGAACTTGTTCAGCTCAAAAAGAGTGAGTGAACTTAGTGTAATTCATTGAAACAAAGTAACTTGAGGGATCCAAAAATCTTATACACTATGTCCATGAATGACAACTGAAGAATCCAATGAACTTGCCAAACATTGTTTGCACTATTATTCCTTCAACCTACTAGTAGATGAGTTGCTCCTTCGTCCTAGCACCAAATCACACATACCATCACCCACCCACCCATCATTCCCCCCCCCCACGATCCCCCCCCCCCCCCCAACCAGAATACAATATAAATTGATAATTAAAGTTGATTTTAATAAGAAAGCGGAAAAATGTTATTATTTTTCATTTTTTCTCTTTGGTATTTTCAAATTGATCTCTTTACTCAATAGACAAATTCTTAATCACTGGCAATGATAAGCATAAATGGAATGATAGAGATGAAAGTAATATAGAATGTACATGATTTACTAGTAGTACAATAAAAACTCAATTTTAGGCTCAATTTGGACCTCTGGCAAGATGATCAGAAATTACAAAGTCCTCCTCATTGAAAGACAAGAATACTGTCACATGTATAAGAACAAAAATGTGAAGTTACTTAACTCTCTAATTCAATAACCTGTCTTGTAGTTAATTGTCCCTCTTTAATAACAAAACTTTTTAAGTTAGTATTCAGATCAGATGTTCTTGGCATCATTTCCAAATACTTGAGGTGAATTTCCTAATGCATTATTGGACAGGAACAAAAATAGGTTTCCTTAATTTTTATAGATACTCGTATATAATTATTCATTCTTCTTTAAAATAGAAAAGTCAGATTTCTACACTTTCAATGATCTACTTCGTAAGAGATTCACCAACTGCACATCTGTTGTCAGGTTTGCCATTCATACACTCAACTCATACCCTTGGTTGCTACCTGCTATGCAAATTTATCAGCATCAAAATTATTCCTAAAAAACTTGACCTCAGTGCAGTGAGACAAATCCAGCAAAGTGTGGTGATATATCAAACCCACAGACACATGATTGGCAAACGAGAAAGATCAGTGGAATTATCATCAATGGTACATTATCACAACTCGGGAACTGATTGGCATTAAGCTTTGGGACATCTAGGTGCTGACTGGCAGGTGAAAAGGGGTCATCCTACAAGATCGACACCCTCAAGTCATACATCCTACAAATTTGACATTGAAAACAGGTCCATGGGTAATACAGCTCACAAGTTATACAGCCAATGAGTTCAACACTAGGCAAATAAAGCCCATGAGTTCAACACTAGGTTAAAATAGCCCACACGATCGACAGATACAACACGGGGCTTAATGTGTCAGTGCCGTGGGCCTAGTTTGGTCTGTGCTAAACTCAGGGGCTGTATGACTTGTGAGCTGTATAACTTGTGGGCTGTATAAGTCATGGGATGTATGACTTGTGAGCTGCATAACTCATGGGCTGTATGACTCGTGGGTGCCAGTCTCATGACGTGCGCCCAGAGAAACATACCAGCTGACATACTAACTGGCAAATTTAAAAACACTGTAAAATCTTACTCTTGTAAAATTTTCTGCTCCCTTCCCAACCCTCCCCTTCCACATGATGTACTTTTAACCCTACCACTAGCCTAATATGGAAGACTTTAAGACAAGAACTACACAGAAATTCCTCAAGCAGCCATTCACATCTCAGAAACAGCGCCAATACGGTGTACTTCATGTTTTCCCCAAAGACGGAGAGAAAGACGATTTTGGTAAAATACCAGGTTGTTGTTGTGTGTCAGCTGCACTGGCAGATTGATGTCAAGTCATTTTCCTTGCCTATTTTCACCAAAACATATAAAACAAATGAACCAACAAGATGAAATATCTTCAATTAACACGAACTGGAAAAAAAAGTTCAGGGTTTTTTTTTTCAGTCATAAAACTTGTGGCATTTTTGGTACGAGTAACTCCTGCTCGAAAGCAAAATATACATGTAGATCAGCAAATATTTAGAGCAAACAGTAGACCTACCCACATTAGCTCCATTAGCAAACAGAAACTGTTACATGCACACATCCTATATTTGTCCATGAGACATATGATATAGAAGGGAAATATCAACGGAAATTTATCAATGTGAAAAGAACCACTTTCTGATGGTTTGATAATATACACAGAAGCCATTTCCTGATTCTTATTCATTAATTTCAGTTTCTATATAATTATGATGCATACAGATTTAAAGGACAGACCATGCCCAACATACTCTGCCTAACATATTTTTTTTTCTCTAGTTGAAACACTGACATACTATTAGATAGTGTAGCTAATAGTAATAAAACCTTCCACCTCAAATACATCATAGCACATTGAGACATGTGAAAACATGAATATTGCACACAGCTGATTTTTTTTTTTTTTACCATGTCTTCTCTTTGTGTATCATACGATCAAAACATGAGCTCAATATCCTTGACATGAATATGCATTTTGTGCAAAGTGGGTGTGGCCTGTTGAGCCCACATCGGAGAAGAGGTTGTATCAAGACTGGGGACAATGGCGCTCTAAAAAACGAAACAAGGAATAAAATGTGGGTACGGTGGTGGGGATTTGTTTGTTGTCAGAGATGGGCAGCATGTTGTTGTGCCACCAATATTTTCCTCTCTTCCATTATATCCTGAAGAACCTGCTGCAGATACAGGACTTCCCCAAGTGTGCTCCACTTTGACAGAGATGTAGTCCTACCAGATTACAGGAAAATGTTCCGAGCATCATGCCTATCATTGTCAGTAGCTCACCTTGAGTTTGTCACTAGGATGAGGTTCTGTACCGCCATTATTGTGGACGCCTCGTTCTGTCCGGTGATCAGAAACCGGTCGACGACTACGTGGATGGCTCCTGGATCACTCGCTATGTAAAGACAAAGTTCAAAGTTCAAATTTATTTTCATTTCCATCAAATAAACAGAGAAATTATATACAATGCATCAGCAGATCATACTTGTAATAATTGAAAAAAGAGTAAATTAACAAATATACATGTGAAAATGGGTAACAAACGAAGAAAATATACTTGTATCTTTTAAATATATACATATATACAGTATAAAGAATATATATATAATACATCTTAAGACAAACATTGGATAGGCTGAGAAACAGTAAGAAGAGCATATTTCCAAGTCATTTGGCTTCAAAAAGAAATTAAAAAGAAGAGGACATTTAAAGTTCAGAATATCAACACAGATGCTGACACATGGAAAGTGTGTTAAAAAGTATGACAAGATTAAGTGCCATGTTGTCTGGCTCACATAGGAGGATAAATCAATCAACAATTCGTATATATGTATTTCTTTGTAATTAGGAAGGGTTCACATTAATTTCATTCCTTATTTCTGGATGAGCGCTGCATCTGCAAAGTGTGGTGAGGATCTGCAATATTCTCTGCCATGATGGAGTGATAGAATTCTCGGTATCGCCAATGCGCAGAAAACTTCTGCGCGCGCTGAAGAGCTCTGTCACAGATGCACTGTGGGATTCCTCGGTGCCCTTGTTCGCTTCCGGTTGTCTCACGCGAGCGCAGTTCCCATACAATTCAATGGAGATCTTTGTCTGCTTTTCCATTGTTAGCTCTTTTTTTCTTGGCTATAATTCAGCTTAAAAGAGTTGAAAGTGTCTAAGCTTTACTGATTTGCGGTCACTAGAGTCATGGTTCACTACTGCAAGGCTTCAATGTGCTGGTCACATGATGGAAAGCGAAGAAATCTTCAACAAAAAATACCTCTAAATAAAGACAGAGGGTGATGTAAGTGCATGTGCAGCCAAAACTGGGGCAAGTTTGTCCCCTGAGCTATCCCATAATTCATCTAAAACGCTGCTCTGTGCAGGGCACCTACATATTGGCGATACCGAGAATTGTCCAAACTTTATACCTCGGGTTACTACAAAAATAAACTTGTGTATATTCTTGTTTTCTTACAGCACCTGCACATACCTGTATATCTGCCTGCATTATCTTTGATGAAATCCTCAAGGATGATGGGAAGGGTGGCAAAGGTCGATGACCTTGCCAGTTCAAACACGGATGGCTGTTGAACAGATATTTGAAATCAGCGGGTGATATAACTTCAGTATCTCTTACACTTTCCATCTCTAACTCCAACAAAGGATTTTTTTCTAGGTGTTTTTTTTTTTTCAAAATATGTTAATTTATGTCTTACAACAAAAATATATTTCTTTGTCAAAGACTTTTTTTCATGCATTTATGCTAAACATTATTTCACATGAATTTATCATAGGAAAACAATAAAGCATGTGAGATGTTGTTATAAAAACTTGGCAGCCAAACATTTCACTTCTAATGCACTTTAGATTAAAGATCATGTTTACATTTGGGAGAAGTGGTTTAAAAGGTGTTCACAGTGTCACATTTGATGCATATGTGTAAGTCTGTTGTATCACAAAATATCCAACCACATAAACATTTAGCAAAAAGTCTATTCTGTTCAAAAGTTATGAAATTTGACAGTTTTGCTGGATGAGAAGACTACACTAGTTTAATATAACACATTATTATTTTTCTAACATGAAGAAAAACACATTTTTACCTCTTTCAAAATTCTGGGGGAATATTATTAATGTTATTATGTCAGTAACAAGTTGAGGGAATGTGCACTTTAAAAAAAAAAGTTGTATGAAGTTTCCTTTTCCTTTCATTAGTTGCCTAACTTTCTATTATTTTCACTGACATGTTCTTCTAATACCCTGCTGCACTTATTCAATCCATATATCTTAGGTATCATTCCCCTTAAGAGCTAGTATTTCGGAAATACTGTCTTTATAACAAGACATAGATGAGACTGCAGAATGCAGTATGGAAAGAAGACATGGGACCCAAAATATGCATCATCAACTCACAGCTGTAAGGCAGTAATTTGCAAAGAGCCATTTTGTCTGGTTTCCTCCTATTGATTTGCTGGAGCACAAAGCTGCCACGCCAGATCCAATGGCACAAATTGGTTCTGTTGACACAAATATGAGAGAATGCCTCAAAATGTACCGAACAGCATGTCTTTATAATAACACATCTTCAACCCATTGAGGATGAGTCCCAAGTATACTCGGGCAAGTGTCTACATGGGTGTTGTACCAAAATCAGCCTGTCCTCAACGGGTTAAAGGGATGGTATAGTATTGGTTGATATTGGGATTTAGGTTTCCAACTTTTTTGTGAGATAATAAGACACCTCTTTAATATGAAATATGAAAAAGCATGCAATTCTATATTCAGAGGGATTCAACATCTATTTGATAAAAACTTATTGGTTTTGAACCTTTTCTCAGAATAGCTTTCTTTCAATGAGTTTTTTTACATTTTGGCCACTTCAAAACCCATTTTCAACTCTCTTCAGAAAAGTATGCCCTGTAGAATTACGTATTTAAGTGGTTTCTAAGTATCTCACAAAAGAAAAAAAAATCTCAAGCTAAGGAAACTAAAGCCAAAAGAGCAATGTGGATTGAGTGAAAGCAGTAACACTAGAAGTACACGTCAGTAAAATTTTGAGGAAAATTGGAAAAACGATACAAATATTAGAGTTGGAACCACTGGATCAGGAAACTACTAGAGTTCATGACATGTTTGGACAATATCGTCGGTTGAGAATGGTAAGGGCGTTAAGTGGCCACTAAACCCATAGTGTTCAAGACAACTTAACGCCCTTCTCATTCTCAACAGACGATATGGAGAAAATGTAAAGAAAATTCAAGATGCTTTCACTTTTCTAGCGTAATAAAAGAGCACTTGACTCACTGCTTTCAGAAAGCAGGGGGAATTATCACATATGATGGAATGTCGAATTTTCATGACAAATATATATATATGTATATATATATTTTTTTTTTTTTTTTTTTTGGGGGGGGGGGGTTTCTCGTTATATTTTCTTTATATTGTTGTCCACAAATGACATAATACTCTGTAGTAATCACCTGATCCAGTGGCTGGATCCAACAACAAAACTTTAAAAATTCGTAACTTTTGCATCCATTGTCCAATTTTCCTCAAACTTTCACTGATGTGCTGCTTTCATTCAATCCATGTTGCTCTTTGGGTTTTGGTTTCCTTTAATCCTCATCTCAACCAATCCTACAACCAGTAATGGCCAAGATATCTAAAACAAAGGAATTATGATACACACCTAGTAAAGCAAAATCAGACAAGTTGAGTGACAATTTAATCATGACATTCTCTAAAATGCAGCAGTTGTTTGTTAATGTACCTTCAGCAGAGATTAATAAGACTACCCAGTACATTATAGTCTTATCAATTATGTATGATCACAACACTAAAGTTTTGGGTTTTTTTCTATTTTGAAAGAATGAGAAGTTGGCCATCGTCAGTATCAGCAGACTCACTTTTCTTCTCGACAAAGTGCTGTAGCAGGTCACCGAGTGTCCTGTTGCTGCTAAGGTCATAGAGGGCGCCATTGCAATCAGGAATTAACAGGGCAGTGTATCTGGAGGCTAGCACCAAATGAACAATGAGGAAGAAAACAAAGCAATAAACACCTAAAAAGGTTACAAGTAGTTTACGTTTCGCCCATGTCTGCCTTTCTGACATTCTATCTAGTACTCAACCAATGCCTTGCATATTACAAATAAATGAGAGCGTGAGACTATTTCATGAGTAAAGCCATTTCATACAGCAGAAGCATGCAACAAATTTCTCTTTCTTCTTCTTCTTCTTCATCTTCTCCTTCTTCTTCATCTTCTTCTTCTTCTTCTTCTTCTTCTTCTTCTTCTTCTTCGATCTTCTTCTTCTCTGGGACACATCTGTCTTATTCAATAATGAAGATTCTTGCAGATTGTCTACACAAGTAGTTTAGGGAAATGGACAGTATGTGCATGGCCATGATGTAGGGTGCTTCTATGTGGGGTGCGAGTAAAAACAATTTCCTGAGCAATTGTTAAGTTGTCAACCTTTGCAAAATACTGCTAACTCTCATGAGCACATTCACAAGTTGAGAGCACACACCTCTTAGATATAAAAAGAAATGAAATATGAATACATATGAACATATAGAAAAGGAGAACATCTGTTACCATCTATGACATCCAATCTCAGAGGAGTCGAGTACGGTTTGGACCTGAAGTCATTCAACCACCTCCGGCTACTGTCGTCATGCCCAACAAAGTCTCCAAGCCTTCCCTGCCAAGTGTTAAAGTGATCATATGGTTTTGGTTGAGACATAACATCAGGTTTATAACATTTTTTTTCTTTAATGAGATATTGACAAACCTCTTATGAAATATGAAAGAGCATGTAATTTCAAGAAGGATTCAATATCTATTTGATAAAAATTGGTCTTGAAATGGATGAGATATCCAAAAAAAAAGAAGCAATTTTGATAAAATTGACAGGCCACGACTTTTATAAGCTTTCTTTGTTTTACCTTGTTTTTTTATATCTCAGTCATTTCGAAACCAATTTTCATTAAATAAACTTTTGAATCCTTTTAAAATTGTACACTCTTTAACATTTCACAGAGTGGTTCCTGAATATCTCGCAAAACATTACAAGCTGAATCCTCATCTTAACCAGTACTGTACAGTCCCTTTAGAAATATAAGCCTTTTGTATAGATTGCAAGGTTCGACACAACTGCCAATTTTCAAAAATCATTGAGCTTCCCTTCTTTTAATAACTAGGTCACATGCTCTTTTATTATGGCATTAATAAAGAAAATGTATACCCAGTACATATTCTTGTAAAATTCTTTCCACTTTTATGACACTATAAACTGTACTAGAGTTCCAACATTTTCAGGAGGCATGACATATAGTAGAATTAACCAAAAATTCATAAATTCATAATATAACATTTGAATGGGTTACCTGAATTTTTACTCAAACTTTGTGTCAGTTTCATCTTCATATTTTCTCTGATTTCATCTTTTGGCATTCACTGAATCCACAGCAAACATTTGGAAAGAAAAGCAGCCTGCACTTTCAATTCTAGCAGAATCTTCATCAGAGGCAAAAAATGATAAACATTAAGGGTTTATAAAAAAGCAGACACATACATTTGTACCCCTCCCAAAAGTGCATACTTATTATCTGTAGTCTACTGATCTGTGTCTGCTTCCATTTTCACATTTTATGTTTGTCATTTTATGCTATAATTAGATCCCATTATTTCTATGTTTTCATCGCTCTATGTCCCTATTCCCTCCCAGACAAATGGTGTCCACCTTAATAACGTGTGTTTGATATCTGTAGTCAGTGTCTGCTTACCCTTTATGTAAACTTGTCATTTTGCGTCAGATAAAGATTCTGCTGGGATCAAAAACTCAGGCCAAATTTTACTCCATTTACTCCACCAGCTGGCAACTATTGGACAAGCATGCAGCTTTCAGCAGTTTTTCTTCACACTACTGGTAAGATTTGGGAAATTTCCCTGTAAATGGGCGACTGGAATAGCTCAGATTACCTCTCTTGACGTGAGCGTAACATTAAACGCTGAGTGTGCGATTGTGAATGCATGGATGAAAGACTGTGCCTGGATACCACCTGAAAAACAGAATCAAACAAATTTGTATTGATGAAAAGACACTCATATATCAATGAATAATATTATTAGAATACTAATAAACTAATTTGATACTGAATTATGGTACATGTATACTTGTACATAATCCTAGTTCTTTGTCAATCAGTACGTCAAACAAATAAAGGGATGGGAGTGGGGTCATGTACGTAAAAGGAAACATCCAATGCTTTGATCCTTAGCAGTCACATGTCAAAGCAAATCAATCACATTTCTGTAATTTTACTGATTTAAATGTTTGAAAATATCACTTACATATCATTTTCATATTAAACGGTATGTATTCAATTCCTCCCTGAACGATCTTTAATGTAATGTATGTATAAGATACACAGGCAACTCCAATTAAATAAACAAAGTCCTCAGGACTGGCAGTTTATCCTAATTTCATTTGGATAACCAAAAAAGTATGAACCTATAGGTTGATGAAGATAAAATTTTTAGATATATCCTAATAGATTCGAGTCCTGAATTTTTAATCTGTTCTAACTAGATTTTGTTTTGTAATATAAACTCCTAACTGTACCTGGTATTTGTTAAAGGACAAGTTCACCTTCATAGACATGTGGGTTGATAGTAAATGCAGCAATATTAGTAAAACACATCAATGAGAGATTGAGGAAAATCGGACAATCCGTTCAAAAGTTATGAATTTTTGAAGTTTCTGCTCAGTCACAGCTGGATGAGAAGACTACTATAGCTTGTGATGTCATATGAGTACAACTATATATTAGAAAGTACGGTATAAAAAAAAATCAAGATATTCTCACTTTTCTTACATAATAAAAAAACGCTCAACTTCTCTCTTTCAGGAGTCAAGGGGAATAATATTACCCCTATTAACATAAGTCAGTACAGTCGAAGAAATGTGTACTTTATTCAAGAAGTCAAGTTTTGTGAAATTCTCTTTTTATTTTCCTTTAATATACAGGTATCGTACACATGTGACATCATACATTGTAGTAGTCTTCTCCTCCAGCAGTGATTGCACAGATATCTTAAAAATTCATAACTTTTGAACGGATTGTTGGATTTTCCCCAAACGTTCACTGATGTGTTCTACTAATATTGTTGCCTTCACTCAATCCACATGTATTATGAAGGTGAACTTGTCCTTTAAATACAGGAGTGCCCAGAACATTTATCATATCTGATTAATTTTCCATAAACCATTTATGTGCTGCACTTGCAAACCTTTTAGTTTCCTTTACTTTAATCACAATTTCAATGACATCATCTATCAGTTTATCATGGTCATTAAGATCACTTTGTTGAAAGAATATTAAATACAATGTATATCACAATTCATAGAAAATAAGTCATGTCATTCCCAACATTGGCCTGGGCGACATTTCTCATTTGGTGATCCCTATCTCCCATGATCAGTTTCTCTGATCATAATTCTTAAGTACAAAACTCAAGACACACTGTTACAACGTATGTATTTCAATACAGGTTTCAATGAGTGTATCATTAATTGGCATAGAGATATTGATCGACAGAAAAAATTGCTTATAGCTAGTTCTATATTTTTCTTGTTGTCTAAACTAGGAAAATTCTTATTAAAAATCAAACAGCATCATGGCAAGATAGAGTACAAATATGAAGTTTCTTTGTAAAGATAGCTCGTTATATCACATATATCCAAAATATCATCAAAAGATACAGGTAGGCTACAGGTACGGTACGGGTAAATTAGTCATGTTATTTATGGTTTCAAATATGAATTTAACATCGCAAAAATAAATGCAACATACATCATTCAGCAGGGGCAGAGGCTAGGCTGGTGGGGGGGGGGGGGGGGGCATTTCATGAAGCGTTTTGTCATCACCACAACTGATTAAATTTACCATTGGCCATGCATGTGAATAAATCGTGAAATAGGCCCCACCGCAGTGCGCGTGCACCCGTGCGATGCTATGCTGTGGAAATCGGCCCCACCGCCGTATGCATCTCGCGTAAACCCCGTTTGGTGGGGCCGTATTCACGAGTATCGTACTGTGGAAGAAAGCCCCACCGCCGTGCTTATCTACCGATGAACGCCACACGGTGGGGCTGAATTCACGAGTATAAACAGGCGAGCCGCCGTAGTATTTGTACGGATACGCAGTGGTGGGGCCTATTTCACGAGTATGCCCAAAATGTCTTGTTCCATTGATTTTAAACGCAAATGTGCACAAGTTTAACACCACTAATTTACACCATACACCACAGCCACACTCACACACACACACACACACACCAATAATGTCAATGAATGACCACGGTACCGCCGCGGTTAGATCGGATTTGAACTGTAAGCTATCTAGCTTTTACCTACCCTTCCCTCTCTAGAAAAGTTCCCTAAGTACAAAACAATGAGCGTAATACAGTTACCTTCTAAGCTTGAGCTAACAAGCAAAAGACACTGGGGTTTAGCCATGTCTGACGAATGAATTATACTACTTGCCCTAAAGGTGATCCACAGGCACAAGTGTCACAATAAATTCAATGTATGGGACTGAGTGTTCAACATGAGCAGAAGGCAATCGTTAATTGATGAACATGGGCGTATCAATTAGGCTCGATCAAAATAGAAAAACTATAAATAAAATGAAATACATATATTCATACATCAGTACCATATTCATGTATTTTCTTAAATATTAAAGCATTTTTATATTTATTTTATTTTATTTTATTTTCTTAAAATCTTAAATTTGTCTCTAAAATAGAACAAAGTAAAACAACTTTTGAACAAGGCCTAGGGTACAGATCACGCTTGGGAAAATAAAGACAACCTCGTAAACGATACTGCAGAAATTAACATGTGGAATTCATATTTTCACTCGGTTTAGCGGGATTTCTTTTCAAATCTGAAGAGTCTATAACGTATTAAAGTGATTTTGTGTCGTATTGACCACAATTTCACGAGGATGACGCAGTATTTGCCTCCAAATCTCTTGGCCCTTTTTGCCCCTCGTGAACCGATTCCATACCGTCCACCGCTTGATAAACTACCAGAAGAAAAGCGAACAGATGGGTACAGCGGGATTTCACATCTTGTTAATCTCTTTGAGGTAAGCTGAATTTGCGAGGTCTAACGTTACATTAACTACTTGTAAGATTTGAGAATAGTGTTTGACGTTCCGGTTAACACTCTCCCAAAATTTCAATACGGGCATTATCGTGAAAAATCACTCCACTTTACATGTAATGTTACTTATTCACTTTGCACAGTAAGCTTCAAATTCTATCTTATTGCGTGTGTCACACCGGGAAGCGAACACCACCTCCATTCACTTCACACGCAAGCGCGTGCGCGCGCGCACTGAATAAGTGCTGAATAATATGAAAGTGCGGTAATTTTTCACGATAATTCCTCAATACAGTACAGAATGTGCTTCCATACTATAGATTCCAGAGACTAGTCTAGTCTAGACTGACTAGTCTAGAGTCTACTACGGCGCTAGTGTATTTTCGCACCTGTTTGTCAAACGACCTCCAAACATGCACAGGCCACAAACTTATCCTGGTTATTCAGTAACCTAAATACTTCCATCTGAGTCTCCAAAGTCGAATATACGTTAAGTTTTTACACTTTTAGCGTTTACAAGTGTCGGAAAATCATTGAAAAATCTTGATCGCTATTCACTGGAATTGCTGCTCTGCTCTGTACACAAGCACAATTACGAATTGGTCTGAATGTAGCGACACAGCGGCTTTTTCTATGGTGTCGTTGAAAAGCTAAAATTTGTTGTTTTTTTTCCTTGCCCTTGGCAAAGTCTTCCGTTAGCGGTTGTAGCTTCATGGCAGCGGTTGAATGAGCGCGTGCGCGAGTGTATGCTGTATTATATCTTTCTCTTTCTTTTCTCTCTTTTCTTCTTTTATTTTCAGGTAGAATGTATTCCCCCTTCCTTCCTAGCAATCATTTCTTTGTGATTTTTCTCTTCTCTATCTTTCTCAATTTCCTTTTTAACTCAACCGTATAGATCTACTTTCTGCCTGTTTTTTGTTTCCTTCATGGGTTGTTTTTCCCTCCAACTACGAGGGCCTTTCAGCTTTCCTCTCTATCCTCTCCAATCTTTTTCTTACAGGTCCTTCTAATAATTGTTTTTTTTTCCCTTTATTTCCTTTTCAATCTGTATAATTCTTTCTTGTCTTCATATTCATCTTTGCTCTCATCCAGGTTTGATTTATCTTTGTTTTCAATTTGTATTTCTTTGTAGTAATTGCTTTCCTCTTTTCTTTTAATGAACTCTCCATTTTGTAAACCTTTCGTTTTATTTTTTGTGGGTTTAACTTTTTGATACACTAACCTGCTAGTGTATTTTTTCTTTTATTTCCTTTCCCCCTTTTCCTAGCCTTTCCCTTATATTCTTCACCCTTGTCTTATCACATTTTCACAATCTTCTTTCATTCACACCAATTAACATACACACACACACACACATCTTTTTTGTCTTTGTCAATCTTTCATTTTTCTTTCTTTTTCATATAAACATTAATATACAAATTAGTTCATTGCAAAATAACACTAATACTAGTATACTGAATTATGGAAACATAAATTCTACATTGTCAATATCAAATAAAAAATTCTTGATTTGCCTTGATTCAACATTATGGTAAATTAAGGTAAAATCAAGAATTTTGTATATAAAACAAAACACACGCACAAACACACACACAATATGAACAACCCCAACTGAATCGCCATGCCGCGACTCGGTAGAAGCCAAGAGAAAGGTGGAAAAGTATTATCTTTTTAAAGACACCATAGAAAAACTTGCCGTGGTCACTGTGAGATAGCTACATTCAGATTAATCGCGGTGCTCGCTGCAGAAGCTGCGTTGCCGTGTGTTTTGTACATCGTGCTGCGCTGTCTGCTCCTGTGCAACGCAGTTATCGCCGAGCGAGTAGCTGCGATCGAGATTATTCCGAGAAGGATATAAGTGACAAAATAGTGAAAATTCCATTTCTACTGGACTTGAATCTCACTCAGATGCAAGTATTTAGGTTACTAAATAACTAGGGTGAGTTTGTGCATGTTTGGAGGTCATTTGACAAACAGGTGCGAATGTACACTAGCGCCTCTACTACTACTCACTAGACTAGTCCATCTATCTAAAATCAAGTATGATTCGATTGGAGTGCAGAGCAGAGAGAAGCCTGCATGAACATGATGAAAGATGTGCAGATAGACAGACGCAAGATGCAGACGTCAGACTTAGGGTAACATCCCCAGTATTCGGTCACTTTAAGCTTTTTTGCAATATTTTTCAAACTAAAATAATACATACATCATATCTACAGCAATGTATGTGAAATAGATTAATAATATATCAGGGTCAATCCACGTCAAATCATCCAATTTTCAGAAAAGTTGTCACCCGACCCCCTCCGATTTTCTTTAAAATCGCACCAAATGTTCCCCAAAGTGTCTGACGGAAAATCCCAAAATATTTTGCCCCAAGGTCAATTGGTTGCTAAGATACAGCCTCACATAGCAACCGGTGCGCATTCAGAAAAAATAGTTAAAAGAAAATTAGGCATTTTTGATTGATTGTGGTGGCATGGACATTTATGCAAAAGCGTTCATTTTCTGGAAATTGAGAGAACTTTATAGTCTTTGCAAGAAAAACTGACTGTGACGCGAAATTGACATTTCGTTAACGTGCACGAGGTCACCGAAAATGGTGTTAAATGTTAATTTCCCAAATTTTGATGCATATTTAGAGGCTAATATCTTCCACATTTCATGTAGGTTCTAATATATTATGCTGTTTAAGGCTTTGACTTGCTCAGTAATTTTGAAAAAAATCGGCGCATTCATGCCCACCGTTTTTACGGAGAGCGCCCTCAAAGTTGACAAAAATGAAAAATGTGCCAAATTCAAGGTCACGGATCACCCTTCGTCCCACCTAGGAATGGCACCAATTTTTGTGTATTGATAGACATTTACCTATATTATCTTGGGTTACCAAAGAAATTTTGCTCCCGAAATGTTCAATGGCAAATTTTCCCTACCGAAAATGGTCGTAAATGGCCAAATTCCCATGTAATATCACATATTGGGTTTAGAGGACATTTCAAATGTCCAGGCTTTCAAGATAAAAAGGCCTAGCCCTGTGATATTTGCAGTATGGATAGTCTGTTATACATATTTTAGTAATATACACCACAAAACACTTTCATTACATAATAATGACCTTGAAATTTAATCCAAATTTTGATAAAAACAATAAATTGCTCCATTTTCCTCATTGCATTGCATACAGTATTATGTAATACGTGTTTTGTAACACTTTTCACAGAGCAATATTTCAAGAATTATGAAAGCTGACAGCCTACCACATTAAGGTTCTAAAGTATTTGTGCTCTTCTTTCAGATTTTGTGTCAATTTGATCATGAATGTTATACCCTTGACCTTGAAGTGCTTCTAAAAATAGCTGTAAATTTGTTAACTACAAATCTACACACATGACAGGTGTATTATGGCATGCTATACTTGTGATTCTTTCACAAACACAAAAGCTTTTTATGGTGTAAATGTATATACTGGAATTAATCTATACATGCTTGCAAGATATGTTACAATCAATTACTTTGTTCTGATAATGACCCTCGATTTATGACCTTCAAAATCATGAGAAATGCCTATTCCTCTTATAAAGACCTGTATTTAAGTACGTAATAATAGTTGATAATTATGGACATTGCGCCCAACATAATAAGACTCTTATTCTAGCCTGTGAAACGCACATTAAAAGGACTGAGAGTCTTCTTTTACGGGGGATTTGTTCTGTACCTTATGAAAACTTCCAAAATCATTTCAATTCTTATGTATTTTCTTGTTTTTGGAATTTCTTATGTATTTCTTTGTTTTTCTATTTTCTACATCATAACCATGTTTTTTTTTTATTGGAAATTGTCACAGCCCACTTTTCTAACATAACTACAATAGAATTAATCAATCAAAGTGATAGATAGTAAAAATTGTCAAGTTTTTATGAGTTTCACCACAAAGCACTGTTTTCCATAGGAAATGCACACAAAATCACAAAATATTACTGTCCCTTTTTTTGATTGAATTTGAGGGTCATTGTCAGAACAAAGTAATTAATTGTAACATATCTTGCAAGCATGTATAGATTAATTCCAGTATATACATTTACACCATAAAAAGCTCTTGTGTTTGTGAAAGAATCACAAGTATAGCATGCCATAATACACCTTTATTGTGTGTAGGTTTGTAGTTAACAAATTTACAGCTATTTTTAGAAGCACTTCAAGGTCAAGGGTATAACATTCATGATCAAATTGACACAAAATCTGAAAGAAGAGCACAAATACTTTAGAACCTTAATGTGGTAGGCTGTCAGCTTTCATAATTCTTGAAATATTGCTCTGTGAAAAGTGTTACAAAACACGTATTACATAATACTGTATGCAATGCAATGAGGAAAATGGAGCAATTTATTGCTTTTATCAAAATTTGGATTAAATTTCAAGGTCATTATTATGTAATGAAAGTGTTTTGTGGTGTATATTACCAAAATATGTATAACAGACTATCCCTACTGCAAATATCACAGGGCTAGGCCTTTTTATCTTGAAAGCCTGGACATTTGAAATGTCCTCTAAACCCAATATGTGATATTACATGGGAATTTGGCCATTTACGACCATTTTCGGTAGGGTAAATTTGCCATTGATCATTTCGGGAGCAAAATTTCTTTGGTAACCCAAGATAATATAGGTACATTGTAAATGTCTATCAATACACAAAAATTGGTGCCATTCCTAGGTGGGACGAAGGGTGATCCGTGACCTTGAATTTGGCACATTTTTCATTTTTGTCAACTTTGAGGGCGCTCTCCGTAAAAACGGTGGGCATGAATGCGCCGATTTTTTTCAAAATTACTGAGCAAGTCAAAGCCTTAAACAACATAATATATTAGAACCTAAGGTGATGAAATGTGGAAGATATTAGCCTCTAAATATGCATCAAAATTTGGGAAATTAACATTTAACACCATTTTCGGTGACCTCGTGCACGTTAACGAAATGTCAATTTCGCGTCACAGTCAGTTTTTCTTGCAAAGACTATAAAGTTCTCTCAATTTCCAGAAAATGAACGCTTTTGCATAAATATCCATGCCACCACAATCAATCAAAAATGCCTAATTTTCTTTTAACTAATTTTTCTGAATGCGCACCGGTTGCTATGTGAGGCTGTATCTTAGCAACCAATTGACCTTGGGGCAAAATATTTTGGGATTTTCCGTCAGACACTTTGGGGAACATTTGGTGCGATTTTAAAGAAAATCGGAGGGGGTCGGGTGACAAGCACTGGATGATTTGACATGGATTGACCCACCAAATTTCTTTAATCTCAATATTTATTTTGTTAAATATCACACAGAATTTCACAAAATCGCAAAATATATCACCTTGAAAATTCCCCAGTATACGGTCACCGGCTCCAGTATTCAATCACGCAATATGCGACTTCAAAGTCAATGCGTGTTCAAGGGAGCTGAAAAACGTGTGCACGTGCTACCTTGTTGGCGCAAAATTGCATCTGGGACGTTGTGGCGCGCGGCGCCAGTTGTAGTTCACTAACAGTTACAGTAGTTGGTGACCGAATACTGGGGACTTGGCACTTGCATTTAACCCTTGTGCATTGAGACACTGTATCGGCATGTACGGAAATTTTGTTTTTCTTGTGCGTTTTTGAGGATACCATCACAATCCAAGCTTGCGATAAGCAAAACACCCGCGACAGAACGGCCTATTTCTCGATTTTTAGCGCTTTTTCGGCGACCCGTACTCTTAGAACTGGGCTTATCCGTGCGCGCTTTTGGAAAGTAGCGCCGATTCTGCACTTTTTACGGTAAAATTTGGGATTTTGGATGGATTTTTGGAGGGGGCTAAGGAAGTTTTCTGTTGTGAATGAGTGTGTAAGTGTGTGAATCAATGTGATTTGCATGTGTTGTAACAGTTGAACTTACTGGCTGGTGACTAGTAAGGCCAAGTAAAAAAAGAAAGCAGTTTCTCGTCCAGGTTTTTTGAGCAAGGCGATGAGGGAGGTCCTTACTATTTGATATCTTACTATTTTTTCGAGGATTGTCAAAATGAAAGTAATATGTGTTTCTCGTCCCGTAATTCTGAGAAAGGTAATGAGAGAGGGCTTTACTATTTTCTACAATGTATATCCAATTTATGAAATGAAATATCCCTCTGGTAGCTGTGTTATGAGAGACCAGGTCCCAAGTGTACGTCTTACCTGCACTCTGTGCATTTTCAAACAAATAGATACATTTGTACAATTGTATATGTACCATACATGTACGTGTACTTGAAATGAAACTTCATGCATGCAGAAATACATTTGCTTTTTCTTTCCACTGCAGATGTCAAGGGAAAATGACCATCTTAATACATGGTATTTAGTGTTGAAATGACATTTTTGATACCAGTGTACTTGCAATTCTGATGTATTGTGCTATTAATTGAAACAGGTATAAAACATGTCTTTCAACAAATGTACGACTGAAATAAATTCCATATTCAAAACACTGCTTTATTTATCATTGGTGTTTGTGACTTTTTGTGTCCACACAGCTGGTAATGTATCTGCATCTCTTCACAGTACAATTGTAGCACATTCCACTGGAAACTGGCTTGTACAATTGCAGATGGATGTCAAAATGATACTGATATGGCATTATAGCATTAAACATTTAAAGATGTTTCTTCATGTTCTAAAAAGACATTTGATAATCACTCATCATTTGGATGATGAATGATTGTATACCACACTACAGGTGATACGACTCACGGCCGTGTCCATGAATTTACATCGTAAAGAAAAGTGTCCCGCAGAAATACGAGACAAACCAGAATCCGTGGAAAAGTTATTTATTTTGTAGATACACCCATTTAATAATTCTACATTTGCTGGAAAAGCGCATTCATTTTCTCTTCAAAATAGAACAATACATCGCCGGCAGATGCAACGTTACAGAGCAGAGTGTACGGGCCTCTACACATTCGAATGTGTTCATATGTGCGTGCAGACAGCTGACAGACCAGGGGATGGGGGGACCCTGACAGCTACAGACACGCATACGCGGCCAGCACGGCCGCTGCACTGGCACCGTACCTTCCGACACTGCACACACATGCACATAGTCACAATGACATGAAAATGTAGTACATACAAACTCGATACAATCCTCACAAGCATTTGTACAGTACAATTCATCCGCTTAAAATATGAGAAACGGGGAAAAATACGAACAATGCGCGAAATATGCGTGGAATATCAGCGATTGTTCGCAAAAATGTTGCCGCTATCGCGTTCACGACGTACCGAGTGCGCTGTACATCACAGCCCAGGCCCGCGCCCGCGCCCAACCAACTACAGTTCGACTGCAGTTTTATCGGTCATTCCTTCTTGCCGAGCTCGCAGTGTGAAATGCATGCGTTATTACATACGCACTACGGAAGCTATACAGCTATACTACAGCTAAGTAGAGGACGCAAGGCGTAATTAGAAATGAGACATCACGATTGGTAGGTGAATTGTCGATATTTTTTTTGGCGGCCGAAAAAATAGTAAATATCAAAAAAGTCGATGCGGCAACGGAAAATCGATGCGGGCGGAGAGCGGGCTGGGACGAGAATTATGAATTTCTTGGTATTTTCAGCGCCATTTTGAAAATAGTAAATAGTAAAAAAATCGATGCGGCGGCCAAAATCGATGCGCGCGAGGACGAGAAACTGGTTTCTTTTTTTACTTGGCCTAATAAGTGACCGAATACCGGGGGCTGACCGAATACTGGTGCCCTTACCCTACTAGGACAAATTGGATCTCCAGCCGAGCCGCTGTGCCTATAGATGTAGTGTGTACATGTATGTACATTACATGTATACTTGGGTGACCCGCATCTCGTCATAGGTAATGTTTGCGCATATTTGAATCACATTTCGCCATCGAAATTCTTTGAAATCCAACTCACATACAGGAAAAATGCCGAAAATTCCAATGGAGTCAAAAGTTCACTGATCGATATCGAAAATTTGCAGCTATCGTCGTTAAACGCGAACGATGCGAAAAAGTTGCATGCTAAGGAAGGGGCCCGCAACTCGTCACCCGCGCTCCCATAGACAAAGCACGTAAAAGACGTGTGCGGGTGACCATGATGCTCCCATACAATGTAGACATACACGTAAAAGATGCGTGCGGGGACAGTGGTGATACTGACACGTACAAGTGTACTTGTATAACACATGTTCCGATTAAAATTTCAGATTTTCGCGAAAACTCTTCGGTTTTCACCTCAATTTGCTTGGTTGTGGTATCCCTGCCAAGTTTCAAGTGTACTGAATACAGTCCCGGGCATAAATTTTTGTTTAGTGCACTTAAAACAATTTTTAAAGCGGGGTGACGGTATTCGGGCCCATGACGAGGTGCGGGCACCTCACTATGATATACACATTATCGTACGGATCGTGGACGGGAGATTATTAGAGCACCGCCAGATAGATTTTCCACAGGGCACAGAGATTTCATGTGGCTTAACCATATGGCCATTTATTATGGGGTTTTCTCTGAGCTCTTGCCTCTGCCAGTCCCACTCGGAAGCACACAAGGGGTTGAACAGTATTCTCTAGAGTAAAAGCCCCAATTTTATTCAACTCCCATACTCAACAAAATTATATAGATACAATGTAATAATGTATGTTAAATATATCAACCTATTTTTTCCCAATATTGATATTGTTAAACAGATCATAAAATTTCACTGAATCCCCAAATATTAAATCACCTACCTTGTCAATTCCCCAAAATTCGGACAGCCGTGGACACGCGCGAAATGTCAATGCGCATACAAGGCCGCTGAAAAATCTGCACGCACGCGCCATACCTTGTTGGCGCAAGGTTGCATCGGGGACGTTGCAGCGCCTGTTCGTGTCCGAATTTTTGAGACTCTGCACGTATGCATTCAGCCCCTGTACATTTATTCACTGCATCAGCACGTGCGGAGATTTTGTTTTTTGAGGATACCATCACACTCTGACTGATCTGAGCTTGCGATAAGCGAAAAATCTCGCAAAAGAACGGCGTAATTTTTCAATTTTTAGCGCTTTTTCGGCGACCCCGATTTTTACACGGGACCTACTTCGCGCACGCTTTGGAAAAGTTGCGGCGATTCTGTTTTTTTTGACGCAAAATTTGGGATTTTAGATGGATTTTTGGAGGTGACTTGGGCACTTTGCTGTGGTGAACGAGTGTGCCAGTATGTGAAATGAAGTGATATGCATATGTTTTGACAGTAGAATTTGCTGGCTTGTGATAAGTGATACAATGTAAGTGTCCAGATTTTGGTGGCCGGCCGAAAATTGGGGGTTTTACTCTAGTGATGTACACGTTATCGTACAGATTGTGGACCAGAGATTGAAGCACCGGATAAATTTTCCACAGAGATTGTAGCACCAAATTAATTTTCCTCAGAGATTGCATCTGGCTTAACCATGGGGTTTTCTCTGCCACACAAAGGGTTAAACAGGGTCTAGGACAATTACCCCCTGGGCACTTACCCCGGACCCTTCCCCTGACCCTGGGGGGGGGGGGGGGGGGGTAATTGCCCTGATACGGTTAATTAAACAGTATTCTCCACCTGTTGTCTCCTTGCAGGATCCAGCGGAAACTCCTCCACCAGCCAGGGGGGAGACGCGGGAAGAGAAGCGGCTGCGCAAGATGAAGGAGAAGGAGGAGGAGTGTAAACAGAAACTGGAGAGTGAAATTGCTGAGTGTAAGTACAGTTGTGTTCACTTTGCACTTTCTCCTGCAAAGATTAATTGTGTGTTGCTTACAATGTACAGAGCTGTATACTGTATCAGTTTGTGGTGTGTGTTTCTTTCTGCTACAGAACAGACATTACAAACCTGTTTTTAATGCAGATTAGACTTTGAAAGTGAAGTATCATTAAAAAAAAATAGTGAAAAATAAATTAGATATAACCTGTATATCGGTTGATTTATTTTCATCTTTGGGAATTGATACTCTCATCCCATTCTCTCTTTGTTGCCAAGATTGTTATTGGGTAGGATGAGAAATTGTGGATTGATATTATTTCATTACTTTCTTGAGATATATTAACATTGCAAACAAATGTACATGTAATTGTAATTTTACATTATTTGACAAAGGGTCATACTATGGCATAAAGATAAAATAGATGAAAGAGTTAGGGGGTCCTGGACTTTTTCACATGTCATGGCAGACAATGTTGTGATGTGTAGTAAACACCAGGTATAGTAACATGATTTGAGAGGAGCTTTAATATCTTGTCTTTCCATATTGATTGAAAGACATTCATTCCTCTCATTACAACATTTTACTAGTATCGAGTGAATCAGTGTTTTGGCCTTGCCTGTAAACTAACTTCATACTTTCCTGAAGTTATTATGTGAGTGAATTCTAGTCCAAAGTTGAAAGAGTAGTTTGATGCAAGAACTACTATACAGATCGAAGCCAGATTTGTACGATTATTACATATTGTTAAATACAGGCAATAATTTTCCCGGTATCCCATCACACTCTTCTATACATCTGTGATATGACTGTTATACAAAATTTCTTGTGTGTAGCAAGTTTTTTACATCTTCACTATATTTTCCCCATCTTTTCTTTTGTCAACAGGGGACGCACACAGCAATTCCGGAGCAACATCCAATGCATTCAAGACTCTGTTTGTGGCCCGAATTGTAAGTGGTGGAGAAAGTTAGAAAAACTGTTGTGCTTCCGTGGATGCTTGCATAATTGAGTCCTTATTTCTGTATCATGTGAAATGCTACCATTGACTCATGCTCAGAAGAATCTTTTGGTGTAATGATGTTCTTACTGCAGTCCTCACATACAGTACATTGTAGGTAGTCTACAAGCTAGCAGATTGTAAAAAAAAAAGGGGAAAAAGGGGAAAATTATAACTACAAGTTGTACGCTTTGGATGTTGTGTTCTGATCACATGAGAACGAGTGCTGCATGAGAGATTCTGTACATCATTGAAAAAGGTGATTATATTACATCATGTGATCTTACGTTATTCAAAAAAAAAAAGCAACAACACTTTCAATTACATTTATACAGCTGTGCATGAATTTGCAGTGGATCTGCCTCATTTACACGTACAAGTAAAAGTGTTCTCCGCTCACCGAAAGTTGTCTGTTATTCAATTGTCATATTTTGTTTTTAATTGAAGTTGATGTTTTAGACAAAAAATAGCAACTTCATTTGGCACTGAAAACATATTATGCATGTTTAGAGAAATTCATACAGCTGTGACTGTGGACATGATTCTTATTGTTTCAAAGCAACAAAGTACGATGTATCAGCTGAACATTTCTTCAAAGTCTGGTTGAAGAGCTTTTTGAATACCAGAAAAGTTTTTATTTTTAGTTCCTTTCTCTTTACCTTTTACTGCAAAGAAACTCACTGGTCTTGAACTTGTTCATGTTCATTTGCTTGTAATCTTAAGAGGAAAAAATTCATAAATGCAGTCCACATGTTATACCAGTACAAAAAACAAATGTTTTGTGTGAGAGTAAACTCATGTGTTCTGCATTACTTTCTTAATTTATGGTGAAACAAAGCACTCACAATAAGTCACATGTTTGTTTTTATGGATTATTCCCTTTCTTAGAATTTTGACACATCAGAATCCAAGCTGCGAAGAGAATTTGAAACTTACGGACCAATCAAGATGGTAAGCCTTCAAGCTCAGAATTTGTTTGTTTGTTTGTTTGTTTGATTTGATTTGATCTTGGGGTATGAAATTAAAATGTTCTGTAGTTTTGATGTCAGGCATTTAAGAATTAAATAGCATCACATTAAGATCTCATGTCAGATGTCTATCTGTTGTCAATCTTGATGATGGGAGATCATTTGAAAATCACACAAAATATCATGGTACCATAATCTTATTATTTGAGTACTCCTGGAGGATTTTGTTACTCTTTTTTTTTTTTTTTTTGCTTTTTGAAATAATTGAAAAGTTAAGTGTCCTGTTGTATGTCAGACAAGTCTCACTGATTAGCAGGAGGCTTTTTGTAAGCGCAGTTATCTCCCATGTCTCACTGTTGAATTACCGGTACAGCAGGTACTGAGTGTACTCGAAAGTTCAGCATATGATATTTTGTTATCAAATATATCAAGTCTGCAGGAATGTGATCATATCAAATACATTAGCTCCTTCAGTGTAGTTTCCTCTTCCGTTCATCTTTATGTACTTCCAGATCAGTATCGCACATGATATCAACACCGGCAAACCAAAGGGCTATGCCTTCATCGAGTACGCGCACGAGAGAGACATGCACAGTAAGTATACACACTGTATCAGTATGGCAAACACAATAGCCATCTCCTCATGTTCCTGTATGTATGTGATTACTGCACTACAGTTGGAGAGCAGTGTATTCATACTCTACTGTAAAAGTGGATATTTTCGCGTGACTAATTTTTCGCGCTTGGCCGGGTCGGAAGAGTTTCGCATGTTTTTAATTCCGCGGAATCAAGACATCACGCCCAGGCACATATGGCAAGCAAAAATATTCGCATGCTTTTATTTTCGCGCTAGTTTCTGGTTGCGCGAAATGCGCGAAAATTTGAACACCGCGAAAATTTCCACTTTTACAGTATATAATTCTTTGTTCTGTAGGGCCTTATTACATGGTTTGATATGTTCTGCAATCCGTATTGTCAGAGATTGGTTCTGGATTGCTTTGTCGTGATGGGAGCAAACAATAAGGCGGTATGGTTATAATGTTGTAACAGCAGAGATGCTTTAAATAAGGTATCAAATCAAAGGTATTGTCTGTGAAGCCCTTGCCAAGAAGCGTGGCCTGTGCCTTTTTGCATGGCAGTTCAGAAGCATTAAGAATTTTTTGAGTACTTTAGGATTGAGACTAAATATGTGTGAACACATTCCTTGCCATTGCTATATTTATGAAGTGTAAATCTGGACCCCACTTTATAAAACAAGTTCCAACAATTGCGACAATTATTGCTGCTGCAGTGGTAGGGCCAGAAATTACTCAATTGCTAATTGGCAGTTACTTACAAGTAGCTGTATCAAGGTGTTTGTAGTAATAAGGTTCCCATGTCGTGAGTTGTATGAAACAGGGACCAGGAATTTCAGTGTTTAAAAAGAAGAGTTTGGAAAATTCTGGACAGAATGCAATCAATAGACTTAGATTTGACAAAACTTTGCGCATTATAAAGCCCAAAGTCAAAAGACACCATGTGAAATTTTAGATTATTTTGAAAGGACCACAGGTATGTACAGATTGTATTAAAATGATAATAGAATACCAGGTGTACTCCTTAACTATTTTGTAGTCCTCTCGAGTGTACACTTAAGTACTGGTAAGTCTGTGTATCATGGTATGACATTATCTGTAAGTACATGAGCCTGTGTTGTGTGTTTGTTTATTTTTATCCATTCATTTCTGGTAACAATGGGTCCGAGGTGAGTTTCTGAGTGATGAAGTTGTCGGAATTCAAAGTTGATTCTCAAAAATAAAATTGAAAACACGTGTCTGGTGAGTATGATATTTTGTGTGTGCAGTTTTCCTGTAGTTGTTGAACTTCACTCCATATGCTATCATTCTTTATTTCTAGATTAAGAATTGTAGAAACTATCTGCAAAGTACATACATGATTGGATATTTTTCTCATAATGCAAACTTGAAGCATGTAGCCACATTTTTATTTTAGGGACACTTGTGTACATAACAATATAGTCATGAATGTATTTTCATGTTTAAATTATATCATCTCTGAATTTCACCTGAAAGTTACTGATTACATTGTACTTTCATGTTTATAATTTTGAAAGAGAACAGTTCAAAGGAAAAGTAGTTTAGAATGGTACATGTATGGGTTTCTTGAATTTTTATTAGAATCTGTCATCCATAATAAGTTTTTAATGCTGTCCAGATAATTTCATGCAAGTTAGTATTTGGAGAATATTAAGTTTAATGAATAAGTTGTGGTATGTGATATTTAGTGGCATTTTAACTGAAATCCATGACCGTAGAATTTTTGTCTCGTTCAGACTAGCTCTCTCACCTTTCTCCTTTTTGTCACTCCCAACACAGCCACGCAATTTGAACGTGTGCGCTGCTTGCTCATTGGCTAACGCTCAGCCATGCTTCATTATGATTGGCTATGCAAAGAAACATGTGACAACCTTTAGGTTTGTATGTTGGTAAGATGGTTGAAGTTTAAAGGAGAAAAAAAAATGGAAGAGGAGAATGAGATGTGTGGAATGCTGTGAATAGTTCTCCAAGCATTGTCCAAAAAACACAACTCTATACACCAATATATGACATTTTCTATGACTAGAGGGGAAGTAACAAGGAAGGGAAAACATTCCGATCTTGATGAATGCACCGACATCTTTTCTTCCAAGTACATTAAAGGACATAGACGCATTTCAGCACTGACAGTACAACTTGCAAGTTAAATTACAAAGCAAAGTCATACAGGGTTCTGAATCCTACAACACTACAAGAAAGGATTAGTTATGGCATAAGGGTTAAAGGGTGTAGTTCTTTCTTCTTTTTTCTTTCTTTCTTTGATTCTTATTGGCATTTGAAGTACTTTGTGAGGTTATGGGTACATTTGTTTTACTACAACCATATGCTGTTTTTGTTTTCTGTGCAAACTAAATTATCATTCACAGCCTTGGCATACAAAAGTTGTGAAAAAATTATGTTTTTTCCTCTGCCTTCTTAAAGGGAAATTGCTCATCAAAAAGGTGCAACACAATTTAATTTCTTTACTTTCTATGAAAGCAAAAACATTTCTTTAAGAAGACTGGCTTTTCTTCTCTTTTTTTGAGGGGGGGGGGGGGTAAGGGTTGTAAGTTCAAATTATTCAGGTGTATAGTTTGAGCTGTATAGATTTGATTGAATGTAGAAAATAGAGAATGAATAGAGATAAAAAGCAAAGGTGAACATTGCGGGTGTGAATGATTATGACAAGTTTGATTGCTGGTACTGTTGTGTGTACAGTGTGTGAGTGTGTACGTATGAGGCTGCAGAAAAGTTGGTAACTGTGCAGCGTTTTTCAAGCGTGTTTGCATGGAGTGTACAAGTAACGAACATGGATGCTTTTGTTGTCATTGAGGAGGAAAAATGGAGATGTATGATAGTGCCTGGCGCAAGCATGGCATGCGAGACAGAACGAACAGCGCCTCCCGTAAACATTTTTCTATCCCTCGCTCTACAACTGTACAGTTGATAACTTCTCATACCTTTGTATTGAATTACAAAACTCCCCCGTTTTAGTCAGTCAGTGGAATAGTATGTCCATTGTGGACCCTCAAACAGATGTTGGCATATATAATGTCTGTTAATTTCCTTCCCTTGAGGTGCTAAAGATCCCTTTTCTTTCTAGTTTTAGTCATTTAAGCAAATCTATTCACAGATGTAGTATAGACAGTGGTGTGTTGCACTGTTAATTTGAAGGTTTCCATGGGCATATGTGATGATGGCATCTTACGGTGGATGCAGTGTATTGTGAAAGCCAGCATTCCAGTGGTGTGAGCTAGGAGAGAGCAAAGGCTGGAGCCAAGGGGGGAAAGGGAGGGGTGTGGTGGGGGGAGAGATAGAGAGGGCGAAGGGTTGCAGCATAAATGAGAGTTGTGAGAAATAACAAGAAATGAGAGATACAGACAGTCACCAGTCACACACAGATAGGTGTTGAGAGCCTCTGTTGTGAGAAGTATACAGAATGCAAAAAAAAAAAAGAAAGAAAAAGAGAGAGAGAAAGGAAAAGGTAAAAGTATGAACATGTAAGAAAAAAAGATTAATGGTAAGGTTTCAGTCATTTGGCTTTTCTATTCTACCGTTGGTTGCAATCTTGTTTGGTTTATTGGCCTTCTATCCAAATTCTAGTGAAGCAAACAATTTATGTTTCCAGTACGTCATGTCTACACATCTTTAATATCACATGCTATCCCATAGTAATGAATGTGGGGTAAAATTTCATCATGACTGATGTCAAGCGAGTACTTTTGGTTTGGTTTGCCAAAGATTACCGCCTCGCTTCTCCGCAAAATATACACGGAATACTGCTGAACTTGAAGATAGAAGATGAGGAATATCGACGAGCGTGGAGAGGAGAAGTTGGTGCCGAAGACGTAAATGATCCCCTGCACCTCTCTATCGATGAAGTTTAACACGAGTATAGCACATTTTTTCGAGCGTGGAGGGTGCTATGCCACTGGAGCGCAGCAGGGTTGCCATTTATTTGCCTATCATTGTTTGAAAAAGAAATCAACAGCTGTTTGCTGTTAACATCCAGATGTAAAGCAATAACAAAGAGTTGCGCTGAAGAAAACTGCTTCACTGAATTCTATAAGGAGAATAGAATTATCCACAGGTTTAACAAGAAAATGATGACTTGTGTCATTCATGAGAAAGAATTTTTGCTTTAAAATCTCATTTTTTTCTTTCCCTTTCCCCTTTTTAAGTTCCTGAAGTAGCAGATATATGAACCTGCAAAAGTTTTGGAGTAAAAGATTCTAATGCCTTTGCATTAGTTGGTGAAACTAAAAGTAAATAATCCTTGGTTTATTTATTATAAAGGTAAATTTTGTAACTGGCAAGATGCGTCGTATGTGAAGTTATAATGCAAAGTTTTAGAGTACTTCCTATTGGTACAAATGTGTGGTGTATATTGTCAATGAACTACAAGAATATCTGATTATTTTGAAGATTACAGTGTAAGACTTAGTAGGAAGAAATGGTAATACTTCCTTTGAAGCAGTGTACACTGTATAAGTGTAATTTAAGTGATCTGTTGTAGCTCAAGTGTTTTTACAGTTGTCTGGACAAAGCAAAAGTTTGTCACATGTATTTACTTCTATGATACTGTTGCAATATTCTAAACTTCAGTGATATTGTAATCAGGCTACAATCCTCACATGATTTGCAAAAAATTTGATTCATCAAATAATGGCTATGTGATAACATTTCTTTTCAGCGACTTGTATTATTTTGAATGAATGTTGCATATCTTTTTCATAGTAAATTGCAACTTTGAATCCTTCCATTTCAGTATTTTCTTATATCATTTTATGTTCAGCTATTCCTGTCTCTCAAAATGAGAAGTGAACTAAAAACGATATCAAAAACTGACATTAATACTTTAGTATATGACACATAAGCAGTGAATGGTAAATGAACTATTAGTACCAACCCTGTAAGTGGTTGCTTTATAGCAAAGTGCATTGGTAAGTCTGATACATGAAAAAAAAAAAAAAAAAATGGGAACAAAAGGCAAAAATGCACTATGGCTTGTACACCAGAGGCGGCCTTAACGTCTTCACTGCATTATCACGCCATCTCGGCCGGCAAATAGTAAATCAGATAAGTATAAAAACCAGATTGGTAAGTGGATTCATCCATGCCACAAGGCTCATGCAAGAAAGAGAAAATAAGATACAGATGCCCAAGATGTTTTCGGTAGTTATTTGGATCCTGCCACAAATGTCTGACCATAATATCTACATTGAAAAAAATAGGGGAAAAAAGTTTGAAACTAATGAAATTTGGGCACACTCTGGATTGTGTGCTAGACAGCTTTCTTCTTTCAAATTGAAGCAGATTTAGAATTTAGTGTGCATTTGGTTTGAGAGACAATTATGGATATCTTTACAATTAGAATTCCCTCCATTTGCATTGGCTTTGCAAAGTTGAGGAAACCTATTCCGTCCTGCTAATTCTACAACTCCGTACTGTTATTGCTACATTATTGAATGTACTATTTTTGGTTGCACAGGTACTCGTCAAATTTCTGCAGGTTTTTTGAAAATGAAAATGAAGTCATATCTACTTATTCAATAGAGAAATAGAGATATGCTATGAATTTTGAACTTTCTGTCACATCAGACCACTTTGATATACCACTGGTGTGAATTAACATTTTCATGAAGAAGTCATCTACTACAGCAGCTGCAGCAAAAAAAAAAAAAAAAAAAAAAAAAAAAAAAAAAAAATGAAAGGAAAGAAAAAATAGCAAATACTTTTCTTTGAAGGAAAGCTGTCTTCTCACAAAATTGAGAAACTATGTCTTGTTTGGCAATGCACCCAGTATTATTTGTGTAATATCATAACTAGTGTGAGCTAAAAGAGCAGATCCTGGAGGTAAGTATAATTGGTATATAATATTGTATGGATATCATTCTTGTTGGGCACTCGCAATCACCAATTGTTTCTGCCCCCACCCCTCCCCCTCCTCAAAACAGCGGCCTACAAGTACGCCGACGGCAAGAAGATCGACGGCCGAAGAGTGCTAGTGGACGTGGAGCGAGCTCGAACGGTCAAGGGATGGGTTCCTCGACGATTAGGTGAGTACAGAAATTAAAAACAACTGAAAACAAGTACAAAAATATCGCAACTGGTCAATTCCATTGTGACTTATGGGACAAAGTGACAATTTTTGGCAATTTCAAACCAATATTTTGAGATAATAGTTGCATCAAATGTATTTGTCTCAGTTCATGGTTAGATCCATCATATCACAGTTTATGAAAACACCATACTTAGTTTGAAAAGTATCATTGCATTACGTACAGCAACGAAAAATTGCTGTCGTGACTTATGGGACATTTGAGGACCACCGTTTTTCACATGGGAAAGTAAGTTCTGAAATATTCTTACACACAGTCTCTGGAAAGATATTTTCTTTCCTGAATGTAGCAAAGGGTTGGTGCTTACCCTGAGCCAAGTGGTATTAATATCTACTCATTGGTACAGTAGCAGGATAGGGAAAACCAGTGTGACTGATGGGACACAAAAAATGTGACTTATGGGACGCTATCAACTACCACATTTTGAGATTGAGAGAATAATATTTGCTGATGCCTGAACAAGTTCTAGAACATCATAAAACCAATCTATGACCAAAGAACATTCAGAAAATAAGCCATCTGAGAATATTACACAAGCTGTATTATGGTCATAATAGATGGTCATAATAGTGTATCAGAAATGATACATAAATTCTGCAAAAATTGGCAGTTTTCATGAAAAATGAAGGTTTTTTGGACATCACTCCACGTTCACCGATGTTCACAAATGAGGTATCAGAATATCCGTTGTGAATGGCTGCTTTGAGTAAACAATACCAGATCATCTAATTAAGCTTCATTAACCATCTATACTCAATAGTTTGATTTTCATAAAATGCAACCTTTCCGTGGAATTGACCAACTACTGTGTAGTCGTGAGTCTGTCTGTTGAATATGCCGAATTGTATCTGTTGTGAGATCGGTTTACATTATTACTACCTTTTAATGAATGTACAGTACATTGTACTTACACTGCACCTACATAGCTGAAACTGCATGCAGAGTGTACATAATGGAGTAGAGACACTTGGCAGGTCTTTTCAATTTTTTTTTACATAGCAGTCACGCAAGGTTTCTTCTTGCAGCTAACTAATAAGGTGATTAATTTTGCCAACTCTGCTTTAGCACGCAGTGTGGTCCTGAAATAAACTGGATTGCGATGATATCGTCTGTCTTACGTCATTAGTATTAACTTAATTAAGGGAACATAAGGAAGAAAAAAAATGTGCTTTGTTGACTGCTCTTTTTTTTTTTTTTTTTTGCAATTATGTGATTGACGACCTGTGAATGCTTTGGCGAGGTCTGTACAAGACAGTTGCACAAGCCCTAAAATTGATATGCTAGACAAATATTTTCTTGATAAGCTGGTTTGAATTTGGTGGATATTCAGACTCCTGATATGCTTGGTAAGCTTCTTGTAAAAATGGGACAAACTATTAATTCCCATTTATGTTATGAAACAGACTGTGCATTCTATGGCCCGAATTCACGAAGGTGGTACAAATGAAACCATGGTTTAAACCATGGACAAAAACCATGGAGTGCCAAGTATCGCACGTAATATTTCGTTACGAAATTGGTCATTTCGTCGACAAAATGACCGTTTCGTTAACGAAATTATCATTTCGTGGACGAAATATTCATTTAGTTACAAAATGTTGTCATTTCGTTACAAAACAATCATTTCATCGACGAAATTACTGATTTCGTAACGAAATATTCCATGGGACACTTGGCGCTCCATGGTTTTTGTCCATGGTTTAAACCACGGTTTCATTTGTACCACCTTCGTGAATACGAGCTTATACACTTGAGATAGTGTTGTACATAAAAGGTTATGACAGCAATTGCCTATGAGCCATTTTCACTTGGTGGTCAAGCACAACAACTTTGCCTCTTAGCAGAGAAATTTCACTTTGCTAACATTCTTTACAGAAATGTGTCTAAAGCAGAAATTATTGACCATGATGTCTGTTTGCGGATATTTGTTTGGGGTGCTTACAAGGTGTATGTGTTTATGTAGATATTTGGTTGTTTTGTTTCCTCTATATCTTTGTAGAATTCACCTTGTATGCATCGATCCGTTTCTACTGTGTTTTCTTTTTGCACCACAGGTGGTGGACTCGGAGGCACACGCCGCGGTGGACCAGAGGTCAACTCACGTCACTCTGGTAGAGAAGATCCAAGTGGAAACAGGTGAGTCGGTCTTCATCTGAATGTAGCTCTATTGATGCTTTCACCCAGTTGCAGTTGGGATGTTCTCTCTGGGAAATGGTGGCCAATTTTCTCCTCAAGGATGTGGGGGGGGGGGGGGGGGATAGGGGCTGAGGAAGGGGCTGTTTGAGAAATTGAGATTACTAACATGCCATAATGAGCTGATGTGCTGTAAAAGAAAAACCAAATGGGCGGGATGGGCTCTTCGTGACTTGCGTCACTTACAGTCATTACCTTTGACAAGCTCTCTCACTGGACTATCAGCAGAATCTTTGTGCTTACGCTGAGAAAAGGGGTTTCATGCTGGTGTGACGACACAAGATGTGGGGTCTGTTTAATAAAGATTGAGCGTAAGTTGCAATCAATCGCAATTTGCATTTCATAAACAAAAACAACAAAGGCTAATGGTGAATAGGAATTTTATCACTTTTTATGTGTGCTTGTAACTTTCTGTCACATTTCTATTCTCAGGGATAGGGAAAGAGATCGGGATGATGAGGAGAGAGGAGGAGGAGGAGGCCGAGAACGGGAACGCAACGACCGGGACCGCGAGAGAGACCGAGATCGGGAGAGGCGGCGTGAGCGGGACCGAGAGCGGGGTGATAGAGATAGAGACAGGGACAGAGAAAGGGAACGCAGGCGGCGCAGCAAGAGCCGAGAGCGGGAAAAGGACCGCGGAGAAAAGGACCGGGACAGAGACAGGGACAGAGATCGCGACCGGGAACGCAAACGGGATCGTGACAGGGATCGTGACAGGGACAGGGACCGCAGCGAGCGCCGGCGTGATCGAGACAGGGATAGGGACCGCGATAGGGACAGGGACAGGGACCGCAGCAGGCGGGACCGGGACCGGGATCGCGAGGCCGAGCGGGAAGAAGGCAACATGGACGAGGGAGGGGACGAGATGGCTCGCAGGGCGGGGCGGGATCAGGAGGACCGCATGGGTGAGTATGGGGAGGACGGGCGCGGCGGGCGGGAGGGGTACGCTGGGGAAGAGCAGGAATACGGTGAGCAGCAGCACTTCGGTCAAGGGGACGAGTATGGGGGCGAGGGCGGCTACGACGAGGAAGAGATTCAGAAGCTGAAAGAGCTGCAGCAGGGAGGGGCCAATTTTGGCCAGGGTATGGGGGAGGAGGAGGAGGAGACGTACGGAGGAGACCAAGAGAACCAAAACGGGTACAACCAGGAGGAGGAGGAGGTGGCTTTCTAACGTACTGGTCCATCATTCATATGAACACTGATATAACCAGACTCTAGTACCCACACTACCGAGTGAGCCACCTGTATCTTGTAAAGTGAAGTCCAACATACAGGCACTTTGATGCTTATTGGAGTACAGAATAATACCACTGACATGTATGGTCATTCAAATTATCCTGAAATTGATCATCAACTTTGAGCATTGCATATTAAATCTGTCTAGCTAGTGCACAGAAATTAAGCATGGACAATATTGAGGAGCAACAGTTTTATCCCATGTCACCAAGATAGTTGGCATGAATTACAAGTACATGCATGGTGTACTACATGGAGACACATATTAAGGTCTACTTTGCAGTTTACATATCCAGCATGAAAACCTTTGTCTGGTCATTACAGCAAGATGGTGACTATTTTTCATTCGCAGTGACCATGTAAATCAGAGAATGTTTGGTATTGATGATGCTAAATTCCATATCAGTTATTCTCCTTCTTACCTACATCAGTTACTCTCATACTTATATTCATGGATGTGTGAAGCATGAAAAGACACATTGCAGGGAACCCCATTATAACAAGCTTACTGACAATAAGTTCTTTCTTTTAGTGAGGTGAGTTCAGCAGTTATGATTTTCCATTCCTGTATCAAGCATGGTCTCTTCTTTAGCAAGTCTACAACGATGTACCGGTTATGACAAGGTAAAATCAGGGACTTCGTAACGACGTTTCCCTGTATCAGCATGTTTTCCTCAACAATTTACTGTTGACTTTTCTTTGTTTTGTAAGTGTGTATGAGAAATTCAAGGTAAATGGATTGGGGAAGTTATGTGATGCCGAACAGTGTGAATGGCTATTACTTGAATTCAATATTCCTCTCTGCATTCATTGCAATTTCAATGCATCGTTAACAGGATGTTTAGGCGTGGCAGACCTTTTGAAATATATATGAATTTAAAGTATTAGTCATCACCTGTCGTTACATACGTTCAATGTACTGACACAACTGCAAGAAAATCAAACAAACCGTTCACAATATTTCTTTTTACCCAATGCATCCATCCTGAACTTTTCAGGTTTCTGAAATGCAGAGGAAAGGACTGTTAAGCTTTCACAAGAAACCTTTGATTGTTTCTTCTGATTCTTTTCTCTGATTGTGGGTGATATAAAGATAATCTTGTGAGTTTCTCCTAAGCAGAAATCTGAATTGGCAGAGTGTAGTGACCAGGTATATGAGGAATTTAAAACTCTGTGATAGTGAGTAGTGAAGCCAAGTGTTTGCGTTCAAATTTCCATCATAGAGATATTTCTAGCACAGCCGTACATCAACATAAAACATGGAATGGGTAAGTTTCCAGCTATGAATTTGTGTAATCAATGAAGCAGAAAATGTGAGCATATTTGAATGTCAAGCTTTTCATTGTGTTTTTCATTGTCATGGTATGATTTAGTTTCACATTTCAAGGTTTACCTTCTGGGCAGTACTGTAATGGAGTTAGAAGCTTTCAGTTTGTGTAACATTATGAGTGAATTATTCTTTTCTATTCCATTCAATTATGTTTCCTTTGGAGCGAGCGGAGAAAACCATATTTTTCTTCCAGAATTGAAATTGAATATTCAATGAAATCATGATTATTCATCCTTTCTGATTCTTCATGCAGTAGTCAGGCATTTTCTTTGCAAAATGTATCATAGTTTGCTTTCCAAATGAGCAGATTCTACTTCAGTCTCGTATTCTGCAATTTAATAAACAAGGTAGCATCAATGTTCTGGGGAAAATGTATACATTCTATCATTGCCGATTGAAATGCATCAACTCTTGGGGCAAACTGTTACTTTATTCCTTTCATACATGCAACACTCATGCTGTACATCTTTGCAGTATTCAGTGTCATCTTTCGACAAATGTTAGGCATTACAGGTATTTACAAAGCATTGAACTGGTGAGTAATTGTGTAGTTGTAACAGACACTTTAGTGTTTTCATTGATGCTAAATGTTTCCTCTCAGATAATATGTGTTCTCTTCATCTTGTTCACGCATTATATGAATATTTTGCCCATATATGTTTACAAATATGCCAACTATTACTTTTGTGAAGTATTTTGTACTGGGGTATTTTTTGGCCTGAAATACTGCAGGTTTCATGGAGAATATTGTTTTTCCCAAAGTGTATTTACTACACATGTATGTTTCTGGAAAAGTAAAAAATGCTGTTTTTCCAACAAAAAAAGGAGGGGGGCTTTCCAGCCCTCAGAATTCTGCGATGCTGTTTACAAGATTTGTATCCATGTACTTACTGGTATCACTGAGTGTACACATAGGTGCCCCCTTGCTATGGGTTCATAATACATTGCATGTGTATGTGAAGAGAATGGTAAGGCTCTTCCATTGATAACCTGTGTGATCATAAGGTGAAAAGTCCATCCTCATATTGGAATATAAGTGACTAGGCTCTTTGTGAATTTTGTGGGATACGACTTTGAAAGCAGGTGGATACAGTGTGTAGAATGTCAGCGCTGATAGAGTACTCAGATACAAATTTGTTGGATTTTTTTCTGTTTTCAGGTGGAGTTGCTGACATCAAAAGATGTACAAAGAATATCGGCTCTAGGGTAGCAAGACTTTGCATATCAATTGACATAGTGAAGAACCTCCTCACTCAATGTTGAATATCACAAAAAGTACTGATTTGAGTTTTAAGACGAGAACAATTATTAATGTAATTCAAAACAATATTTCTGCATTGCTGGCAACGTTATATTTTGTGAAAATTTTGCAAAAGTGAGAAAAGTTTTTGTTCGCTGTCTTGACAATTCATGATCTTGAGATGTGAGGTCTTGTCACTTCAGTGACGATCGGCGACATTTACGTGTTAAAAATTTGGATTAATTATCGGCAAACTTAATCAGAAGTAGTCAAATTTTCATCAGAATAAAAGAGAAATACAATTGTATGTGTACAGGAGAGGAGCCATGTTGTGTGTACGTGTTGTGTCAGCATCGCAAGTGCAGACTCCTGTGTAATCTAATTAATGTAACAATTTGTATGCAGATAAAAAGAAATGGACGAAGCTGAATGGACCACTTTAATATTTCATTCTAATTCCATGCTCGCCCTTATATCACAAGCTGACATACAGTAGCAACACCAGATGCATGCAAATTTGCCTCGATGGTATTGGAGTGAATCGGGTATGTACAGGTGAATTGAGTAGGTTGTTACTAGGTTGTCAAATTTATTTTTTTTTTTAAGCAAATACATTAGTATGAAATGACCTCTCCTGCCAATATACATGTAATGAGTAAATGCTTACATTATTTAAAGTTCACTTGTAGGCCGTGTTGTAAAAATTGGTATACAACATTGGTTTTGTGTCTAATTTTATGTTATACGTCACCTGCATAAATTTGAACACCTGTCTGCACATTCTCTGATAATGAAGATTTTCCGTGTTATTTGTGTGAATTTTAAACTTAGAATAAATCAAGGTTTCCAGTAATCAGTTGTTGGATTTTGTTGATTGCATATTTCTGGGTGTGTGTGTTGTGTGTGTGTGTCTGTCTGTGTGCCTGTGTATGGATACATTCTCTCTTTTGAATGTGGTTGGTTTTTGATGGTATAGTTTTGGTTGAGATGGGGATTCGGATTATAATTTTTTGTGAGATAATCACATATTTGAAATATTAAAGAGCATACAATTTTAAGACAAATTCAAAGTTTATTTGATGGAAATCGGTTTTGAAGTAGCTGAGATATCCAATACAGAATAAAACAAACTGGTCCTAAGAAAAGGTTGGACCACTTTTTAAATGTCTCAAGCTTTTCAAAACTTATGGTTTCCTCAAACAAACTCCGAATTTCTTTTAAAATTGTATTTTCTTAAATATTTCATGTAAATTTCAAGAATGATAAATAGATGAAGAAAATGAATAAGCTGTGGAAAAATGAATAAAACACATACAGTCGAGTGTCAAATACACGAACACACACACACACACACACACACTCAAAAACCAGGAGTGAGAGAGAATAGATATGAAGAAGGAGAGAGGAAAAAAAAAAAAACTTCATTACTAGTAATCACTTTTGAAAGAACTTGGTGGAGAAGCCCAATGCATGTACTTCCAACCATAAAGCAAACTAGTGTGGTGTGTAAATACATTCAGTGGGAGTACATAATTAATATATCCCTGCATATCAACAACCCATATGAATTCAATATTTAAGCCAATTACATAATATACAATATACATGTATAAGGTATTGTTTTGAATTGACCTAGTTTTGAATAGCTGTTCCTACCATCGTAATTTTGTGTGCAGTAGATTGGAAGCGCGCCCTCAAGTGACCGTCAGACGCCTAGATTCTTGCTGAAATCGCCATCAACCAATACTGTTCTAAGTAAAATATGAAGCTGCTGTAGTCTGACAAACAAATCTATGACTTGTACTATGGCAGTTTCATGATACGTTTACCTATATAAAATAATCAGATTTTTATGCCACTGATTATGTAAACAAGTCAGAGCAACGCTTTCTTTTCTCTCTCTCTCTCTCTCTCTCTCCCTCTTTGTGTCTATCTATCTGCCTGTCTTTCTGTCTATCTATTCATTCATTCATTTTTGTTTTTATTTCCGAGAAAAAAATATATATATATACATGGGAAATACAAACGTTAAAATGATGGTATATTCATGTAACATAATATGTCGCATGCTCATTAGAAATACAATCTTGTTTCATAAGGACTTGATGGAAATGAATCTATCTATCTATCTATCTATCTATCTATCCATTCATACATGTTTTATTTTCATTTCCAATATATATATATATATATATATATATATATATATATATATATATATATATATGCGTGGGTAAAACAAACGTTAAAATGATGGTATATTCATGTAACATGATTATATTAGTAATGTCCCATAATCTGTAGAAATACGTTGTGAAATGAATCTATCTATTTACCTATCTATCTGTCTATATTCATTCATGTATGTTTTATTTTAATTTCCCAAAAATTATGCATGGGTAATACAAACGTTAAAATGATGGTATAAATGTAACATAATTGTCAATAACCATTCTATCCTTACAACACACACGCAGGCACGCACACGTTTTTTCACGTAATCCATCAGGCTATGATCAACTTAACACCTTTCCTATTTCGTTGTGTTTTGACATTTTTCCTCAGCCAATTTCGTAAAATCGTCATTCATTTTCATCTTATGTGCATTCAAATTCGAATGTTAGAGCTGTGGGGGGGGGGGGGTCACTTTAATTTGGTAAACCTTTTTCTTGTTCATTTTTTCGAATTCTTCTTAGGCACCCAAATTAATGGCCAGAAGTTTAGATACAGATGTAAGCACTCGATCTCATGTTTAGGCATGACTTTTCATATAATTATCAGGCAAATGGTGCGATGGGCTGAGTAAACAATTAACACGGTATACTAAAATCTGCAGCTTCCTATATACTAGTATATAGGCCTTCAAGAAATGTACCTTTTTGAATGGGAAGCTGCAGATTTGTTTTAAATTTCTCCTATTGTGAACTTGTTTACCTAACCCGAATTCGAATTTTCGGAATGTCGTGCTAGCTAGTGACAGGTTAGGACGGAGTTATCCATTGCCGAAAATGTACTCAGTGAATAAGAGTGCACATTAAAATGTGAAAAAAAAGTGAGCTCGAAAACGGTGTGTGACCTGTGAACGGCGTTTTTGAATCAGCATTTCAAATCGTTGTTTCTACCTTTCCGATTGAGCATACCCGAAAAATACACTTTATTGTTTCTATAGTCGAATTTAGAATGGAACACCTAGTCTGCGGTACGCTAAGCATCAATTTGAAACAATGTTGACATTTTCATCAAATCAAATTTGATTATCATAAGACATCCTGAGATTAAATCGGTTTCCTACGAACGGTGGTGCTGAAATATGCATTTGTTGTTTTCAAATTCCGAAATTTAAGTCCAAACTCAGGAACGAAATCGGTCCCTTCGACGGCATGCGTACGCCTTGCCGCGACCGGCGAGTACGCGCCATACCCTCATGTATCACGGTACTACTGTTGTGCGTGCGGCGTGCTGAATGTGCACTGTGATACCGCGTACGCTGAATAATATGCATTGCTTTATGTACAACGCGTGCGCTTATTGGCCGCCTGTCGCGTCCAGGAGAGCTCGAGAGAACTTACAGATTTATTTGTCATAAAAATTTCCCTTTTTAAGTAAAAAATCTTGCTGTCATTCACATCAATGTTTGTTTCAGTCCAGATAGTTAGGCCCCTATAATACCCATTTCTAAATAAAAGTAGTGGGTGCTGCTGCCCGAATCACAGTTTAATTGAAAACTAAATAGCAGTTTGCAGTATTTGATACTAATAGCTTTCATAGTGGTCATGGCTTTTTATGGTTTTTCTGTACACTGGTCACTGTTTTCTGCTTATCACAATAAAATAACGCGTTTCTTGATTTTCAAACTTCTTTGTGAGGGAGTTATCTCGATAATCTAGCCGAAAAGTATTGATCACCACCGATTTATGGAGATTCTACGTGTAGATTAGCGGTGCGCCGCCGGCAGGGGAATACCCGCAAATTGGTGCCGTGACACTACTTCGATTCTCTGAGCTGGTATTGCAATTGTAAACTTATGCCTATATTACAGTTAGGTGTTGGGGCCTAGAATTATATGACATGAATGAATATAATGAGTTGTGTGAATAAATGAATGAATGAATGAATGCATGCATGAATGAATGAAGAAAGGAAGAATACTATTATAAAGGAATTTGTGTTTAAAACTTTATACGGGTCGAATGACATTATTTGAAGGGTTTGTTTGCAAAAACCGATAAGTCCATTTTTGACGATTTTGAAGTACGATCTCTGTCATAAAGTATAAAATAATACCTTTTAAATGATAATATTGGTCACTCCATAAAAAGGTATATTTTTAAAGTTATGGTCAAAAGAAGCAAAATTTGTCTTATTATTCTCTGCATTTTTCTTGACCTTTAATCGCAAATATCTCCATTAATTGGCAAATATGGACTTCTCGGTTTTTGCAAACAAACTCTTCATTTAATCTATGAATGAAGGAATCAACGATAATGGAGAGACGAAAGCTGTTGCAAAGAGTCAGTAAACACATCACATACCAATAAAGGTACATGGTGGCGATCACTGCATGGTTCAGTAGGGCCTATATCTATACAATGTCTCTACCTCCTCGACCTCTCTGACATCCAGAACCAGTTCCGGATCCAGATCTAGAGGGGGGCGCACCGGGCGCGCACCCCCTCTTTATTTGTTGTTAAAACAAAAGAAATAAAAAAAACAAAAAAATGAGATGAAACCCGGAAGTAGCACCAAAAAAAAATCTTTGTGCCCCCCCCCCCCTTACGAAATTCCTGGATCCGCCCCTGATAACAGCATCATGTCGCCTATTGCGACTAGTTACAGAACTGTATGTGGCATTAGACCCCTGTTAATATCACATTTAGATCTCAAATTCCGAATTCGAATTCTAATATTATTTTTATTATCATAATAATAGTTCATCGGATCAAAAAAAGAATCCTTTAGTGATTGGTTGAAGAGATTCACGTGATTGTATTTTCAACTATTCCAGAATGTTGGCCTGTTTGACATACCATGGCATTATGTGGGCCTATGTCTATCAATTTTTACAAAACTTTTTATAGCGACAGATTCTGAATAGTACATTTTTGTGAAATGATGTCACAAGGCAATTGTGACGTCACGAAACAATTCTGACAAGCTGCTTTCGTCGGTCACTTTGTGAAATTGTTATACAAATAAAAACAATATTCTTGATATCACTGAGGTCACTGCACAACATTGCACCCACCAGGTGAATTCTCACCTCATATATTTTCTCTTCCTTTTGTCTGAATTTTTAATCCCAAATATAAAACAAATATGCTCTGTTCTCTGCCTGATTTCGGGTTTCTGGTAAAAAACTATGGGTCTCGTTGTCATCTCCAAATGCACTAGCTATCTATTTCGGGCCACGGGGGCCTACGCCTCGATCGCCTCGACAGTGAATAGTACTATAAGAATCATTACATTGAAGTCACTTTTGCCCAAGCCTTTAAAGGGGATGGCTAGTAACTGATCAGTGGGAATTCTGGGGGATGATGGTTCCAACCCTTGTGGGATTCATATAAGAGTACATTATATATTTATTGTTGCGTGAAAATTATTTGCTTCAGAATGGTCTCATATTCAAGTAATGTGCAGTTTTATGTTTGTTAGCACGCCTGCGCCCAGGAATTCTCAAGGCAAAGTATTGGTCTGTTTGACACTCCTATAGATATAGGTAAGACTGTTTGGAAAATGATGCCACTATTTATGACGACTTTTTCTGGACAGTACTGAGAAATGAGGGTCACCTGGCAATATGACACCTCAAAGCAATTTTGAAATCGTGCGCCCTGCTTCGTACTGTCACTCAGTGAAATTAGTATAATTGTGACATCACAACAGAGCCACATACTAAATGTCGAGTTTTACAGATTAGGCCTATTTATGGTTATCGGTGCCTCGAAAGCCTGTTCTGGGCTGCGCCCTCGGTGAATCATTATTTTGAAATCACCTCGGTGTGCCCATTTATGGTTTGAACCATGCTGAAACTCTCAGGAAATGTGCATTTGTCAACAATGTAATGAAACATAAAGTTCTGTCAATATATAGCAGGCTCCATAGTTCTGAAATCTGCATATATAATAATTCAGTAAATGTACAGTATACCTATGGATAAATGTGCGTGCATTAATATGTGTTTATAGGTGTGTGTGTGTGTGTGTGTGTGTGTGTTAAAATACATTCATCAAATAGAATTTGAATGATCGCGTAAGCGCTAAATATGGTACTTTATTTACAGACATGATTACATTTGAAAGTGTTGATTTTAATGTATAAGTTTCAATTTCCAAAATGACATGCTATATTAATATATACAACATGTTATTTCTTTGAGGCACCATCTCCTTTACGCCTGTGACCGTATCATCCTCATCTTTCAAATTAATTTGTAGAGATCTGATAAACAGAAGAAAATTCACACCTTAATCTATTCTCTTGCTTTCAAAGAAATGTTTGTTTTTCTCTAAAAATGTTGCTTTTGTTGTCGTCGTGATCTTCAAGGACACATAGTACTCATTCAATTACTAATAGTAGCTGTGTGGTATAATCAGTAGGCCCTGCATGTAAATGTGAGTTTAGTGGTGAGTTTGTATTGTTTGTTGATTCACGAAGGTCATAGCCAGGCTGTCTGACAGTGACAGACCTTCACACTAAATAAATAAAAACCCAGCCACCGAGAGCAGTTTTTGTGCAATTAATTAACGTGAGCATGCGCTATGGTTTGATAGGCTGACAACCCCCCCCCCCCCCCCCCCATCTACTGCGTGCGCTTGCATAGCATGCATACAAAAAACACCGAACTGCTACAGTTATACACGTACACACAACACACATACAAATCATTCGTTCGATCGCATGTTGTGCATTATGATTATCAATGGGGTGTGAGTATGGCTGCTTCCCTTCGTGTTGGACAGCTATTGGTTGTCTTTTGGCTATCGTTTTCTCCTTGTCAAGCGACTACACACTGGGTTGTAACTGAAGATGGCATGATTACACAGCAGGTATGTTTATCTTGCACGGAATATTTGCGTTCAAAACAAGTTTATAGGTTACTTTCTTCATCTCCACTTGTTGCCGATCCCTGATGTGATGTACAATATGTTAGCGGAGCCGCAAAGTACAGTCCCATATATTTAAAAATGTATGAGGTTGTATTTGGTGCACTGAAGCATTGCAAGCTGTAAGGAGCATACACTCTAAACCACTACATACAGCTAAAATTTACATTCGCATATTTCATGTTCTGCAGGGACTCTCTAAATTAAGATACCAGTATATGGCCAAATCATGATATCGCCTCGGTCCCCTCTCGTTCTGCGTGTGCGTCTCCACTATGTGCAAAGTCTAGATCTAGTCTGTGGTCCACTGTGGAGGTTGAAAAAAGTCCCCAGCTATGCTTGATGAAATGAATGGCGGTGAGTGGAGCTGGAGTGGTGGACTATTTCGATAATGCCAGATATATTTGATGCCCTAGAAAAATAATAATGTTTTTACCAGTTTAGATCTAATGTCTGTATAGCCCGACCTGACGCCGTGCAAAGCACGACGTAGACGTCAGACAAGCTCCACTGTGATTCCCCAATCTTCAGAGACCCCTCGCCTCGAAACACAGCTACAAAACTACAAATTTGTTGAATGCAACTGTTGATGTTGAGCCAAAATGTCTGCATTCTTATTACAAATTTCACGAATTACTCACGTCTCTTGTGTACAGCGACAGGGCTGTGCATACGTTAGTGCCTGTGGTGGTGATTCTACTTGTACTTTAACAACTCGATACAAGTTGTATTTTACATGCCCTCATTGTCAGATTGTATTATTTAATACACAACATCATCTAGACTAGACTAGTATAGTAGTTAGTAGTACATTTGTACTAGTAGTAGAACTCTACTTGACCATTGTTGACTGGAACCCACTAATCATCTTGTCTGACATTATTATCAAATTCATTATGATTATTATTTTCACCATCTAATCATGTTAATACACATGATATTAGTCAACAAATTGGAATGTTTATGTTTTCTACTTGTCTTATTTTATTATACTAAAGAAATATGAATTAATGTTGTTGGTTTGTTTCTTTAGAATAGATATGTGGGCATTTCCACGGTAACTCACGTTACATTTTGAACTCAAGATTAGGTCGTTGAGATCAATATCCTTAAAACCTAATTAGTGATATGAGTTACTATATATGTGAATGAGTATCATGCACCTCCATCCTACCTCACAGCAACATTACATCCACAGACTCTTATGAGAACTATGAGAAAAAACACTACAAATGTCGGTAACTCACGTTACATAATTTGGACATGCAAAAATTTGGCATGTCTTATATTCAAAAGTTTCCTCAAACAAGAAACAGAGAGACTTTAAAGTCTATTGTGTCAAAGTCATGGACTAACAACATACATCACCGAGTATGGTAAAAATTCAAATTGTCTTACATTCTCCAGGTATCGTCATGTGAAGCGGTAACTCACGTTACGGTAACTCACGTTACAGTTTGTCCACATGATCACAAGACGATTTTTTGTCTTAATAATCCAAAGAAAACTTACCAAGACAACTTTTTTTCACAAACAAACTCCATGAATAAAGAATCTAAATTGATTTGAACATTGATCTGACAGTAATTAATCCCATTTTATCCATGAGATTACCAAAAGGCAGGAAACTTTACATTTAGAATACCAACTTGAAGATAAATTTCATTTTTAATTGAGTCGTTTTCCAAGCTTTCATTTGTACTGAGACAAAAATTGTATTTTTCAACAAAATGATATGAAACAGAGTCTATTTCATTAAATTACACTCTTTTCCAATTAAAAAATGCATCAGAAATTGAGGATTTAGTAATTGAGAATTTGATTTGTTTTTTTATTTTATTAGATTTAAATGGATTTCAGGCTATCTAGATAGAACAAGTCATCCATAAACTATTCCATTTAATACACTGAGTCACGAGACTAGAGACCTGTACATTCCTGTAGTCTGTGGAGAGTTTAAAGGTTCAGAAATCAATATTTCAATAAATCTTTTAACTTTTAAACAATGCAATTTATATTCCAATTATTTGATAATTGTTTGAAGTACTCAATAATCAATTGTTTGTATGTTTGATTTGTTTACAAATTCTTATACTAAACTGGTACAGAAATTAGACTTGAATTACAGAAACTGCAGATAAATTTTAGTTATCTGCTACCAGTATTGATCAGTTTATAAAACATGTTCATAAATGTTTAAGCCTTAAAAAACAATGGCTTTGGTCTATGAAATGTTGAGTAGCCATTATTTAAATTGTACATACATGTAAAAAGTATACCAGTATTTTCTAGAGTAATCAAGCAGACTGAAGCAGTAAATCCCAATGAAAAACATGAATAGTGAATTGTGATCAGGAGGCTAACTATTAATATCACAAAATGTTGATAGTTTGCTTTAAGGTACGTGACTGTCCAGCTCTTAAAGAAAATGTCTGATAATGAGGTTCACATTCAACGAGTTTTTGGTAATAGATCAGCATGTAAAGTAAATTATAGTAAACATGGAAAAGTTTCATTGTAGGATTTTGCAACAATATAGCTAAAACCTCATAGTAGAATAGTATTATTAAAACACATAAAGCGTGCCAAATTCACAATGTACAGTTCTCAAAAATCTCAGAAAAAACAGCAGGAAGCGAGCTCCAATCTTAAAATTCTGTTCATACATGTAAATGTTTCAGCCTCATAAACAATGGCTTTGGTCTATACAGGTAGGTATAAACTATGAAATGTCAAATAGTAATCACTTGAATTACAAAAACAAGAACTTTTCAAGAGTAATCATGCAGTGATTATCCCAATCAGGAGGCTATTAATAGAACATTATCACAAAATTTTGATAATTTGCTGGAACAAGGTCCATTCAGCTTTAGAAGAAATGTCTTAACGACTTTCGTAACAGATCAGTATACATGCACTGTAATATTAAATAGTAAATATGGAACAGTTTCTTTCAGAAGTTTACATGTGATGAACATGTGTAATTAATACATTGTATATTAGACCAGTTGGTTTAGTGATACAGAGAGACCAAGAGAATAACAATCTACTGGAAATAGAATCTTAATACAAGAGTTCAGTAATCATGCACTCATTGGTTACTTACAATCACAACCTTCATATCATTTCTTGGTATTAAAGAAAAATCATGTCGGTAACTCACGTTACATTGTGGTAACTCACGTTACATGGTAACTCACGTTACAATTTTAAGACCTCTGTTATGAGAATTTGAAGCATAGACTATAAGTCCCATCATATTTCTTGGATGTGTGCTGCATACTTATTTGATAATCCAAAATACCATGTCTCAGCTGGGCATAGTAAAATTGCTAGGTTAAAAAGTTCTTGTTTCGGTAACTCACGTTACAGCAGCTTCTCGAGCTATGTAAGAGCACGCTGGTGTCCGAAGTACATATCTTATATCGAGGTCTCCACTTTATTTACTGCTAGATTAATATATTTTTGACTTGTAAAACCAAACAAAGTTTGATTTGAGCCTCAAATATAAACAATAATCACAAAGAGCAACAAAAATGCATTTTTAGGGATTTTTAGGTCAAAAAATGCTTTCTGGTTTCAAAAGGTATAAAAATGCAAAAAAGGGAACTTTTCTTAAAGGTAAAGTAGGTTTCACACACTTCAAACTATGGCTAACAAAGTAAGATTATCAGTTGTCCTGAAATATGCGGGTAAAATTTTGGTGGTCATGTCGCACAACTCACGGAAATGCCCATATAAGCTTTAAACAGTCTTTTTGTCTATTCTGTTCAATGACAATACTCTGTCAACAGATGTTAAATTTACTCATAGAAGCAAAGCAGAGTCAAACTCGAAAACAAACTTGTTGTGTACTATGTAGGTCCTAGATATTGATTAGAACTATTCTAGTCACATTGGTAATAGTACTTTTTTAACATTTGAGCAGAATTGTAATAACTTGTGAGAGAGGGAATATCCAAGGGAATTAGCTGTTGTGACAACATTCAGAACATTGTCATGTCATTGGTTGACCCTCCCCACCCCACCCCCATAGTTGGACTCCGTGTTCAACATGAGGGAGCCCTACAACCTCATCGCAATCCTAAACCAAGAGAAGCGCTCTAAGGAGGTCAGCGACCTCGAGGAGGACCTCCGCGTCCAGAAGGCCGACATCGAAGCCAACGAGGACAAGGATACTGACCTCGAGCAGCGCTTCCTGGAGACCGACGAGGACTGTGTGGCAGCCGGACGTCCGCTGTCTGAATTTGAATTGTACATCAGTACTGCCCTCTCCCTGGAACAGAAAGGGATCAAGTGAGTGGTCATTGTCATAATTTGTAATATGCATGGCTTATTTCATCTCAGTTTCATTTTCATTTATCATTTTTACTTACAAACAAGAATTTAGATGTACAAAACATGTCATGCTAAATTCAAAGAAGAAAATGATATACATGGTGAAATATATTTTAAATATATATCTAATAATAATATAATCACACAATACAGTGTAGGTTGTGAAGCCAAATGTGTGATACGTTATATTCGCTGAAATCAATAATGTTGAAAATGGACAAGAAGCTAAAAAGCAGGCTTGTAATTATGCATTTCCCTCAGAGCCACTATCGATATGGTATGTGCTGCATTGGGCACGATTGTCACAAATGGGGATATTTTTATGCCTCCGCCACGAAGTGGTGCCGGAGGCATTATGTTTTCGGGTTGTCCGTCCGTCCGTCCGTCCGTACGTCCGTACGTCCGTACGTACGTCCGTCCGCTTTCGTTTACGCGATAACTTGAGTAATATTTAATGGAATTTTACCAAACTTGGTCCAAGTATGAAGTATGATGGGGCAATGATTTGATTAGATTTTGGGTGAAATAGGCTAAAGGTCAAAGGTCAAAGGTCAAGGTCAAATCATGAAATTGTATCTGTTTACGCGATAACTCAAGACTGGATGGAGCAAATTTCACCAAACTTTCTTGGGGGATGATGTATGATAGGACAATTACTTGATTAGTTTTTCAGTGAAATCGGACAGAAGTCAAAGGTCAAAGATCAAGGTCAAATCCTAAAATTTATTTGTTTACTTGATAACTCAAAACTGGATGAAGCAGCTTTCACCAAACTTGGTCCAAGGATGATGTATGATGGGACAATTAGTTGAGTAGATTTTAGTGACATTGGCAAGAGGTCAAAGGTCAAAAGGTCAAGGTCAAATGCTAAAAATGTTGCTATTTCCCCCATATCTGTGCAATGCCCACAAGTATTTTCTTGAAACTTTGTGTAGACATGTACTACTGCGTAAAGATTCTCCAGAGAGAGTTTCATGTCATAAGGTCAAAGGTCAAAAGGTCAAAGGTTAGGTGAAAATGTTGCAATATCACTTTTCTCGCAAATAGTTCAATGTATCTTCATGGAACTTGGTACATATGCATGTACTGACTGGCAGGGATTATCTAGGGAATTTAGGGGTCATGGGTCAATAGTCAGGGGGTCAAAGGTCAAGTTCAACTCCTCAAAATGTTACTATTTTCCTCATATACTAGTATATGCAATGATTGCATTATTAGTTTTAAAATTTGATATAAATGTACATGTATTACTTAAAGGACAAGTTCACCTTCATAAACATAAGGATTGAGAGATTGCAACAATATTAGTAGAACACATCAGTGAAAGTTTGAGGAAAATTGGACAATCGATGCAAAATGTATTAGTTTTTCAGTGAAATCGGACAGAGGTCAAAGGTCAAAGATCAAGGTCAAATCCTAAAATTTATTTGTTTACTTGATAACTCAAAACTGGATGAAGCAGCTTTCACCAAACTTGGTCCAAGGATGATGTATGATGGGACAATTAGTTGAGTAGATTTTAGTGACATTGGCAAGAGGTCAAAGGTCAAAAGGTCAAGGTCAAATGCTAAAAATGTTGCTATTTCCCCCATATCTGTGCAATGCCCACAAGTATTTTCTTGAAACTTTGTGTAGACATGTACTACTGCGTAAAGATTCTCCAGAGAGAGTTTCATGTCATAAGGTCAAAGGTCAAAAGGTCAAAGGTTAGGTGAAAATGTTGCAATATCACTTTTCTCGCAAATAGTTCAATGTATCTTCATGGAACTTGGTACATATGCGTGTACTGACTGGCAGGGATTATCTAGGGAATTTAGGGGTCATGGGTCAATAGTCAAGGGGTCAAAGGTCAAGTTCAACTCCTCAAAATGTTACTATTTTCCTCATATACTAGTATATGCAATGATTGCATTATTAGTTTTAAAATTTGATATAAATGTACATGTATTACTTAAAGGACAAGTTCACCTTCATAAACATAAGGATTGAGAGATTGCAACAATATTAGTAGAACACATCAGTGAAAGTTTGAGGAAAATTGGACAATCGATGCAAAATGTATGAATTTTTAGAATTTTTGTGTTGGAACCGCTGGATGAGGAGACTACTACAGCTTGTGAGTCATTTGCGTACAACAGTATAAAGAAAATGTATAAGAAAATTCAACATATTTTCACTTTTTTTCGCATAATAAAAGAGCACTTGACTTGCCTCTTTCTAAAGGCAGGGGGAATATTATTACCCATAACATTTGTCGGTAACGAGTCAGGGGAATGTGTACTTTTTTCAAAAGATGGAATTTTGTAAAATTCTCTTTATATTTTCCTTATATTGTTGTACGCATGTGACATCGTACACTGCAGTAGTCTTCTCATCCAGCGGTTACTGCACAAAAACTTCAAAAATTCATAACTTTTGAACGGATTGTCTGATTTTCCTCAAACTTTCAATGATGTGTTCTACTAATGTTGCTACTTTCTCTCAAACCTTATGTTTATGAAGGTGAACTTGTCCTTTAATGGAGATTCTCTTGGAAATTTCCAGCCAGAGAAGGTCAAAGGTAAAATGTTAAGGGTCAAAGGTCAGGTTTAAATGCAAAAAAAAAAAGAAGAAGATATATTTTGTACTGTAATTATACTCTTTCTTCATACCTTGAAAATTATACTCAATGCATAAACTTATAATAAGATCGGTCAGAAGTCAAGTAAAAATTTTCAATTCCCCAAATATGCGTACCTGCACTCTTTAATAGACAATTATAGGGCAAGTCCAAGATAACACGCGCGTTACGTATGGGACATTCAGAGACTTTTATGACCTGAAAAATTGTGTTAATGGCTTTTGATCATATTAAACTTTATCATGGTGATTGATATCTAGGAGAAGTATAATCATGCAAAAAATGGAGAAAAATTACCTTCACAATTATATTCTAGAAGAGAAAATATGTGCCGTTACGTATGGGACCAGAAAAATATTGTTTTTTTGAACATTTTTGTCAACCTCAAAACTCTCTGAAAGTATTTCATTCTACAACTTGTAACTCACTGTGATGAAAGTCACAACACTCAAGATTATCACAGGTAAGTTTCGTGTCATTAGGCAAAAAGCTCTAATTACAGGTTCTAATTAAAGACAGACATGACGTGTTACGTATGGGACAGTTACGTATGGGACAGTTTGTCCCCCATTCATTTAGTGTGTGAAGAACCATGTTTATGGGTATTTTGCATTATTGAAGTAAAATCAGTTGAAACTACTCAAATACTGATCCAGATTGTCAAGGAAACAATATTCCCCAAATATTCACCATCCTAATCATATTCAATCATATTTTTATATTTCTATGACCAACCTGAGTACACGAATGCATGCCCTTTGTCCCCCATTCGTTTAGTGTGTGGAGAGACATGTTTATGGGTATTTAGCAAAATAATTTTGCAAAATGCCCATAAACAAATTTTTGCATAATTATTGAAATGGAATCAGTTGAAGTTACTCAAGTACTGATCCAGATTGACAAGGGAACAATATTCCCCAAATATTTACCATCATAATCATATTTAATCATATTCTATATTTTTATGACCAACTTGAGTATGTATGCCCTATTTTTATCAGGATAGTTACTACTGAAAAATTGAATAGTTTAGAGTGTTTACTTCCATTGATGAAGGGCAGTTTGCCATTTCGTTTCAATAAAAAAACAACTTGACACAAGAAATATTAATTTTCATAAATAAGCAATACCTGCTGCGTGGAACCCCTGTGATCGAGTAGATATATGATGTCTGTCTAGCAATCAGGTCATTGATTCGAGTCACACCTCAGTATGTATACCCATGAATTTTGTCGTGGCTATTATTGAAACCTGAATATTAAAGGACAATTCGTGTATCACTTGCAATGAAAAAAAAAAATCATTTTACTTTATATTCTTTTTTAATATTTATATCACAACCATTTCAAATTGGATCTCCATCACTAAACTTTGAATTCCTCTAGTCTTAGGATTGTATGCTCTTTAGTAATTCATATAATTGGTTTCCAATCATCTCATTAAATGTTGAAAACTGAATCCCCATTTCTACAAAAAACTATACCATCCCTTTAATGCTGATTTTTCATTGTGTATTTTGCCATTTTCCCCTCCCCCCTTTCTGAAAATTGTTCAGTCAAATACATGTATTGTTTAAAGTGTCTATAACTCAAAAAGTAGCTACAATGTTGGGATGCTTTCTTCAGGATGATTTACCATTTGTGTACTGAGAGACCTTCACAGCTAGCTACATGCATTCACATGCATTATGTATGAGGATGTCCCATACGTAACGCATTTGTCCCATACGTAACATTATTTCAATGCCTAATAAAAAATATTCCTTTTACTGTTTTTTCTTTTTTCTATGGTAGTTAATTTCTCTAAACGATAAATTAGAACTTTCCAAAAGGGCATTAATATAACCTTAGCAATTTCAGAAAAAACCTTAAAAAATGACCTCAATTTGTTACGTATGGGACATCTCATGATAGGACACGAGCTAATTTGCATAATCATTTGCATAATCCCTAAATTTTCATACCAAGTTAAACTATTTGATGAACTTCTTTTGTCCACATATTAATCAAATATCATTTGCTTTCCTTTGAATTGATATGAATTTTTATAAATGTCCCATACGTAACGCTGTGTTTCACATTTATGCAAATGAAGCCCTTGAAATTTGCATAAATTTACGTAATATAATTTTTTCCTCCATGGAAATCAAAACTTCAACTCATAAGCTTCAAAATGATACCAAACATGTCAATATTGAGCAAAGATGAAATTTTGCCTTCTGGGGGGACCTTATCTTGGACTTGCCCTATAGCAAACCCAGTTCGTGGAAAGTGAACATTCCAGATATTTCTGCCAGTTATGTGAAACTGTCATTACACATTGTGAAGACATTGTACTATACACCTATTGGGAGAATAATGCATTATGGCGGAGGCATCAGTCGCCATAGCGACATTTCTAGTTTTTTCTTATGTTTGTTATATTGTGTACATACTAATTGTTTTTCAGAGCAAGTGAAATTTTTTAGTGTGCAATTTACAGGATCTTCAATTCCCAATATACTCTGGTCTATTTGTAACTCATGGTGCAATATGAGTTTCATAGCATACACAGGGGCATTAGTTTGGTTTGCAAGGTCAAGTCATATTAATAGTGAATATTAGACTTCAAATTGAGTGTAAGGTGTCACTTGAAAAGTCTAGTATTAGTAAGTAGTATGTGTACTATTGTTTTACATAGGAACCCAGTGCTGTAATCATATGAAATAAGATATTATATGTGTATATATTTTTATTTATTCTCATAAGGGACATTTATTATTATTATTATTATTATTATGGGCAATTCCACGGTATGTAGGACACAGATGCCAAAAATTCAAAATCATATTTGTTTCAAACACCATACATTTTCAGACAATACTTGAGTTGAAGTTTTAAGAATCATTATGTTTTTCAATAAAAGTGGCCATTTTGATTTTCAAAATGGCTGCCAAAATATGCCTATAACTCAATGGTAAGAAAGAGTGTATTGTCACATAATTTACCCTCTGTATATCCAGTTTACTAGTACCATACTCTAAACAACAATCTTTTATATGCATGCAGTTACCAGACAAGTCTTTTATCACATGATAGAAAGAAAAAGCTGGTTGCTTTAAAGAATTTGATAGAAACTCTTTATTAGTTTGACAATGATGGATGTAACGTCAGTTACCAAAAACAAGGAATTTTTAACTTTATTCATCAAAGAAAGTGAGCTGTATGATGTAACTTAGGATTTCTAATGTATGCCCATATGCCTTCCTTTCAATACCAGAAAATAAGGATACTTGGCAAACTGGAGAGTCAAATGAACACATCAAAATGTGTAACGTCAGTTACCGAACGTCATATACCAGTATGTAACGTCAGTTACCATGACAGTAATTATAACTTCGGCAAATTTTTTGACTTTAGGCCATTTCAATACATCTGGGAAGTCAAAGGTTATCAACAAAGAGCAGCAATCCCTTTGATAGGGAATGATGTCATCACCATGGTACAGTACACTGTATGTCCATGGATACATTTTTTTTTTCACTTTATCTTATTTATTTATTTATCTTTTTTTTTTGTGGGGGGTGCTTGAGCTTTTGATTTTCGGTTCAGCACAAGTTTAAGGTTAAATCATCTGGAAGTTTAGGTTTACCACATGCAAGTAATAATGCACTCAAATCACTATACAGTACTCACTGTCCTACGAGATGATAAAGCTACCAAATTTGTAGGCCTAATCAATGATGTGGTTGCATGGTAACCACCTTTTTCTATTAAAAATCTTGTGTACAGCTGTATACCAACACTTTTATAATCTTTACTAATGACTACTTTTGCAAGCATTTTTCTTTTTTTTTCTGGAAGCTTAGTGGAGTTTCTACCTCAAGGCAAATGCAGGAACAGATATATTTCTTCGCTTGCACTTAAATGTGTGGTTTAGTTAATATGGCACATCTTGAAGTGGTACATAAGCAGGCCTGACATAAGGCATGTACTGTCATTACTGTTTGAAACTAACACTGATGTTGCTCAAAGTGAGAGGTGATTCTAGGGTAAAATAAAAAACTGTTCATTTTTGTTGATTACTTTATTTCATTCATGCAGGGACATTTTTGTAATACATGGTAATTATGAACAGGAAGATCCGTTTATATTGATCTTAGAATTCTTTTGGTGCAAAGTCCTATTTCTTGGTATCTGGGATGTATTTGCAAGCCTTGATATACCAGTGAAAAGGAAAAGAAAAACAATTACATTCCTTCAAGCAAGGAATAAACAAATAATGCCCAAAAAAGCATGTTTCTTCTTCACAGAAAAAAATATTAAAGGTGTCACACAATTCATTGAAATCATTATTGATAATGGAGATCATTTGTTTTTATTTGTGGCCCTAACAATGCCTTGAGGGAGGAGTAAAATAAAGAAAAGAAGAAAGAATATATCACAGTAGATTTCATGTATATTTATGAATAGTTTTATTTGTATACATGTGTTTTTTCCCCATGACCTGAAAGATATTTTTTATCACACACAAAAACATCTGTGTTTTGTGTAGTACTGCAGGGCATTATGGATGGGGTACTCTAGATAGAAACTTTCCTGTTCATCAAAAACAAAACAAAAACAAAACAAAAAACCCCTTAGTTATGTCAATATTTATACTTTGAACTGATGAATCTAAATGGCTCTGTGTATCATACCTGTTGAATAAGCATTCAGTCTTAAGACAAATGTCAAGAAATATCCTTTCATGTGCATTTACATTATTTTTACTCAACTGTGCTATGGCATGGGGGGGGGGGGGGGGGGGGGAACTTGCACCCTAAGGGCCCCACCCCATTTTTGTCTTTAGATATTGTTTTAATTTGTTGCTAAGTAAATGCCTGGGATTGTTACTGGTATACTGCAGCAGTATAATAACCTGTTAAATAAATTAGTTCTTTGTAAACCCCATAGCAAAAGTATGTGTAACGTCAGTTACGTAACGTCAGTTACTGACATGTTTACCTTTAAGTTTTCATAAAACATAAAGAAAATGGACTTATGTTTCATTTCATTTGGGTATTTGTAATTGATGAACCAAGGTATGATTCCATATCAAACAAATCACTCTGAAAGGTCAGAATTATAAAATATCACAAAACTATTCCTAATCATGATTTTCCGTGTGTAAACCCTATGGCAAATGTAAGCGTAACGTCAGTTACGTAACGTCAGTTACCGTCATGCCTTCACTGAAATTGGCATGGTGCTAAAAGGAAATATCTAAAGTGCACATTATTTTGCACACCTGTTCCTAAGAACCTAGGTGTATTGCCATATTAAACACATAAAGTTTAGAAGTCAGGGACATGAGATATTTCCATTTAAATCTACACCATAATTTCCCATGTCCTTTTTCCGTAACGTCAGTTACCGACACATTTTCACTTGCTATGTGATAAGAAATGCAGTTTGAGAGAAAAACTTTCCACCCATTTCTTCATTCTCATGAACTCATTCATCAATGCTCATTACAAGCCCCGGGTACTTTCATTCACAAAACTACAACATAAACAATTTTATGAAAATCCTTACGCGTAACGTCAGTTACCGTGGAATTGCCCTTATTATTATTATTATTATTATTATTATTATTATTATTATTATTATTATTATTATTATTATTATTATTATTATTATTATTATTATTGTTGTTGTTGTTGTTGTTGTTGTTGTTGTTGTTGCTATCATTCTTATTATCATTATAAGTAGTAGTAGTATTATCATCACCGTCATCATCATCATTATTATCATCATTATCATGATCTTATTTCTAGCTATGAAAGAGTTGAATAGAGATTTATATGATTAAATGTGATTTGAATCTAAAGAGGAAGAAGGAATGGCAAACCAATGTGTGTTGGAATCTCATCTTGATTTTGTCTATTTGTTATTTCTATTTTTGCAGTCCCATGGATTATTTGAAAACAAAGAATGGGGAGGTAAAGAAATTTCGCCAGCCAAACTGTTCCCGAGCGTATGAATTACCCTTCAGTATATTTGCGTATGACCACGTTAAGGTATGTATCAGACCTTGGACCAAAGATCTTATGAAGGGGGGGGGGGGGGGGGGGGAACTGTGGTAAAGTAAAAGAGAGGCTACCTGGAAGGAGTTGTGAATAAAATAGTGATACAGAATAAAAACCATCAATACATACATGTACTCTCAGATCTCTTAAGATATACTGTGTCAATTTGCATCACAAATTAATTTTTTTGTTGTAACAAGACTGATTTTATATTCGATGTTAAATGATGTCCATGTTGATATGATTTGCAAATTATGATATGGGCTGTGTGGCTACTGTCAGAGACAGACCTATTACACTGGCTAATCTGCGTTATGAAAATTCCAATTAATTACAGATATCCATTTTGTGACTATATATTACACATGATCAGAATATATATGCTCTACATTAACTTTTTTTTGCCATTTTTTTTTTATTAGGGAGAGAGAAATTCCTAGAGTGAAACGTACTTTTTGTTAGTGCAGTTATGAGAAAAGTCACCCACAAAGCTCAAGCTGAACACATCTCACTTCTGTGTCCTCCAGTCTATTCAAGAGCGCCACAATATCAGCAGCTTTCCGGAACCAGAGCTCATGTACCTACTGCCTACTATCGGGAGCTTGGAGAATGGGGGTCACATGATCTATAAGGCTATGACGAAGGTGAGTGCCAACATTTTGAGCTTGTCAACCAACAAACAGCAGTACGCCGTACGTGGTGATCATGTGATTGCTTGGCAATTCAGAAACTTCATGTTCTAATAACTTAACCTGTTGAGGACGGGCTGATTTTGCTACAACACGCACTTCCCATAGACTCTTGCCCGAGTATATTCCCGACTTGTCCTCGATGGGTTGATATACCATTGCTTGACATCAGCTCTTGCCCTCTGGCCTAGGGCAAGTGAAATTGTATGCTGGGCAAGTGCAATTTTAAAAGTGCTACAGTTATTTGCTCATTTCTGCAAGTACAATTTTGACATTGATATGAAAATCAGAGCCTCCCCAAATCAATTATTGCATTAGCACTGTTTTGGGGCAAGTGCTTTTGTCTTTAAGGCAAGTGGAAATTAGAAAATTGATGAGTTAACTTCACGATGCGAAAGGAAAGGAAGAGAAAATGTCAGGCAAGGTTTGTACAACTGTAGAATTCTTTACTGTTGGTAGAAATATGACTTACAATTGTACTATGGTGTATATCCTGAAATAGATTTCCCTATGAAAGTGTACAGTGTCATGATCCTCGTCATCTAGATAATGTACAAGCTGTTATTTCCGCGAGGGTTTAATTTTCACGAATTTCGCAAATCACTGTTGGACTGCAAATTTAACAACACACAAAAATGTCGCCCATGTGCTGGTATAATAGTGCACTTACGACAGCTTTGTGTCAATTCGCGAAAACAATATCTAGTGAAAATGTCCATGACATCCTCATTCTCGAAATATATACTGTACGTAAAAAAAAAAGAAAACAAACATTGTACACATTTATCAACATACAATTGTAATTTTTAATGTCTCATATAAACTGGATGGAACAGAACTGGAAATGTATGGTAGCCTGAGGCATACCAGTCTGACGTCATAAGATAATTATCTTCAGACGTTCAAAGGATTTGTCTTCGGAGGTTGACTATCTTTAGTGTCTGTTGTCATGACAAAAATGCAATCTTGTATCTCTCTGATGAGTCATTGAATGGGAATGGGGTCAACTTGTTTTCCAGTGCCTTAGATCACACATTTTTTTTTTTTGCTTTTATTTCTTACATCTAGTGGAAATAAAACACACATGAAACATATGTGATCTTCCTAAACCACATGTTTGCTCTTCCTTGGCCACGAACGAGCCGGATTATGTAATCTGCGGTGTGTTTGCACAGTGATATCAGAATATGTTTGTTTTAATACTAACTTGATGTCTCCCTATCACATCCGGTGGATTCGTCCAGAACAAGACCTCGTGGGTCCTCTTCAACCTGGCGGCTTACTACTGGAGGGTTAAGGGTCACCCAGAGCAGGTCATTGAATGCTCAAGGAGGGCGCTTCATTTTTCTCCACCGTACGTATCATTTTTTGTTATTTCCTTTTTCTGGTTACCCTGTTTGGATTGGATTTATTTATTCAATACTTCATAAAAACCATATAAACCATCAGAGAAAATACACAACATTGTACAAATACACTACATTCAGATTCATGTCGTCATAGAATTTCCTCCAATCCTAAAAATTATTCCGTCAATATGATGTGTATCTGCCTCTGTGTACCAGTATATACCTATACAAGGCTCAACACTAGCAGTGGCCCATGACCACCAGAAATAGATGTTTGGTAACCACTTTTAAAGAAATGTTATGTTGTGAGTAATAGTCAATGAATAGAGTTTCCCTAATCCCCATAATGCGAATTATGAACAAAGGCACTTTGCTACACCACAGTGGATTTGCTATGAAATCAATCTTTAATATACTAGGTCAAGTTTGGGGATGAATTACTGTATACGGCATATATTTAGTGAGTCTAAATATTCGCGAATCGGGACATCCCGATGATTTCGGGAGTGATTAAATTTGCGATCATCGAGTCATGTATACTAAATGGAGAAATGCATGCGTGTACGTCACATTCATATATCGGGATCGTAGTCAAGATTTTTGTGTGTCTTTAATTTCACGAATAGCATCTGACTCGCGAAAATGAAAACCTCATGAAATATTTGGTGTGTACAGTAGTGAATACTGATAACAGAATTTGGCCATTTAAGAAACGTGTCTTGACACTTAGAGGCTTAATCTGCATATGTGGTTGTGACCTATTTTCTGTTCCCTGTAAACAGGTAAAACTTTAAAATTTTCAAATATTCTACAGTGAAACATGAAAAGAGACTTTTGATATCTTTGAATGAACGACTTGTATTGGTGACATAAACATAGATAGGTAGATAGATAGATAGATAGATAGATAGATAGATAGATATTGGTTTTTCTGATCGATCAAAACTGGTATATAGCAGCCATGGGGCTGAATTGTGTGCAATCGGTGTACATGTAGATGAAAAACAATATGATACCGTAATTATCTACATTCAGCACAGTGACTACATAATATCATAGTTCTGCCTGATTTCTCTCTCTGTCAAATTTCATTCAGGATCCACAAGAATGTTGCGCTGATGAATATCGCCAACGTCCTTCATCGTGGTCATCTCTCCAACGACGCTGCCATCCTGGCCCAAGCTGCTCTCGAAGTTGAAGACGACATCGACATCGTTTACTTCACCTTGGGCAACATCTATGCTGTGAGTTCTGTGAGAATATAGTCCCCTTTCCCTGTGTCCGGCAAGCCCCATCTAATATATAATAAGATTTTAAAAAAATGTTGTGTACAATTAGACAGTCAGAGCAAACACCGAATTGATCAGTGTTTTAAAGGGACTGTACAGTTCTGGCTGAGGTGGGAATTCATGTTTTGAACATTCCTAAGTGAGATAATGAGAAACCTCTTATGAAATATGAAAGAGCGTGTAATTTTAAGAAGGATTCAACGTTTATTTGATGAAAATTGGTTTTCAAATGGCTGAGTTATCAAAAAAAGTGATACAATAGCGTAATGATAAAAGGCGACAGGCCACGCCTTTTTTTAGGATCTCTTTGTTTCACCTTGTTTTCGGATATCTCAGCCATTTCAAAACCGATTTTCATCAAATAACCTTTAAGATACCCCTTAGAATTGCATGCTCTTTGACATCTCATGGAGTGGTTCTGAATTTCGTGCAAAACGTTATAAGCTAAATCCTCACCTCGACCAGAACTGTACACACCCTTTGACACTGATGAATTTGGTGCTTATTTATGTTGATGCAGGGCAATTAGTCAATCAGTTGCAATGAAAACTAAGACTTGTTTAGATATATAGCACATACGGTATTCATATATAGGCCTGTAGCCCAGTGAATGTGGTTTCGGTATCCCTACCTTCCAGGCCATCGGAGAATACAACCGCTCTAGCGAGTGTTTTGGACACACAGCTAGGATCAACCCAGCCCTGGGGGCCGCAGAAAAGCGACAACATGCAGTCAAGTGTCACCAGAAGCTGGAGGGCGCCCTCGAGGCTCAACACTCGTAAGTTTTTCAATAGCTTCTCACTCACAGCTGTTCAAACAATTTCTCTTTTAATGTGTCATGTACAGTCTGCCTATAGGAACATGCAGCCAAACAGGCATTTGTCTTCAGCAAGTTCCTTCAATTTTATGGTTTCTTGATGATAATTATACTTAAGCACCTTAGCCTCTTCCAAGTTTGATTCTATCAATGTCAAAAGCTTCATCATTATCCCTTCCCTCTTCCTCATTTGTCCTACTAATCATCATCACCATCACCATCATCAACATCTTTATCATCATCATCATCATCACCACCACCATCAACATCATCACCACCGTCATCATCGTCATCACGATCACCACCACCATCACCATCATCACCACCATTATCATCACCACCATCATCATCACGAACATCAACACCATCATCATCACTACCATCACCATCATCATCACCACCATCACCATCACCATCACCATCACCATCACCATCACCATCACCATCACCATCACCATCACCATCACCATTACCATAACCTTCACCATCACCATCACCACCATTATCACCATCATCATCATCACCATCATTACCATCTTCACTATCATCACCATTATCATCATCATCCTCATCACCATCATCACCATCACCATTACCAACATGCCCATCACCATCACCATCATCACCATCATCATCACCACCACCACCATTCACCATCATCATCACCACCACCATCATCACCATCATCATCATCACCATTATTACCACAACCATGATCATCACAATCACCACCACCATCACAATTATCACCTTCATCATCATCACCATCATCATCATCATCACCACCACTATCATCACCATCATCATCATCATCATCACCATCACCACCATCACCATCACCACCACCACAATCATCATCATTATCTCACCTGCCACAGGTCCCTGCAACGGACCCTGGCGGAGCTGAAGGACTACCAGACCAAGCAGGAGTACTTTCTGGAGCTGCAGAAGAAGATGTGGAGTCAGCAGCGCAAGGCGGAGGAGCAGTTTGAGGCCAACCTCAGCTACCAGAAACACCGCTTCCTCCAGGAGATGGGTGAGAGGAGAGCTTTGAAATTCATGACAACCATTTCCAGAGAGAGGATAAGATGAGAGGATCAGCGAAACATTCAAATCTTCAGATACGCTTTAGGAGTGGATTAGTAGAGCTTTTAATCTGTTGAAATTGTTGCCTTATACTTTGGCAGGTGTCAATGGTAAAATGTGTAATCACAGAATCCGCTCATTCGCAATGGATCAAGATTAACTGTTCTAGTCTTGCTCTGAATAGTATCTTACAGAACTGTTCGTGGCCCTTAAATTCTACATTGAATCAATTAGCAGCACACCAAAGAAAACGAGTGGTAGCTACTATGATAGATGTTGGAGGTTGAAAAGTTTATTGAGCATGGATTCGGGGAAAAAGGAATAGCAGATAGCAACATGATTACTTGTTTTTCTTTGTTCAGAAAAAAAAAAAACTTTCTTCCCCACGTGAGGCCCGATTCTGTGGTCATCATACAATACTTGTTTAAAGTGTTTATGTGCATTTGTTTCTCATTACACATCATCTGCATCTGCATGATAAAGCCAAAGCAGTGCTATTGTAGTTCTGATGGTTTCCAATTAAAGTTCAAGGATTCAGATTCCTAGTGTAGATTTCTCTCACCATTTATTTTACTCTCAATCTCTCTCTCAATCTCTGTATTTCTCAATCTCTCTTTATTCATCTATCTTTCTCTTTCTCTTTCTTCTTCTCTCCCTCTTTCCCTGTTTATCTCCATCTCACTGCATCTCTCTCTCACTAATCTATCTTCATATCTTTCTATCTATCTACCTATCTATCTATCTTTCTATCTATCTATCTATCTATCCATCTATCTATCTATCTATCCATCTATTCATCTATCTAACTCTTTATCTATCTGTCTATCTGTCCAACTGTCTGTTTTTCTCTGTCTCTTTATCTATCTATCTATCCATCTATCTATCTATCTATCTATCTATCTATCTATCTGTCTGTCTATCTATCTATCTATCTATCTATCTATCTGTCTATCTATCTATCTATCTATCTATCTGTCTATCTATCTATCAATCTATCTATCTACCTCTCTTTCTGTTCATCTCTCTATCTCTCCTGACGATGGTATTTCTTTCTCCTCCTTTATAAAGGTGAGAACCCAAAGTGTGAAGTGAGCCACCTGGGATCAGGGACTCAGTTCTTGATGTGCCGGCGGGACGGCATTCCGGAGTCGGACATCTACGGCCTGCCAGTTGACGAGGAGAAGGAGATCGAAGTGGTGGATGAATCTTTGCTGCAGGATAACTGTGTCGTATTTCCCAATGGGGTAGGTGCTAAATCAGTTTGTACTTTTACCATCTGGGCCTGGCTGCATAAAATTTGCCATGGGTAACTTTACAGGTAATGGTAACTAACATACATCACGACTGTTCCGTGGCCTTACAAATCCAAGAAATCACTGATGGTTACTATCGATTGCGGAGTTACCATTAATTATACATTTACTATGGTATTATGTAACAGGGTCCTGTTCATAACAGCAGCAGCTTACATGTTTATTTATTATTCTGATTAATTTCTTATTTTTTTAATCAGGAAAAGAACTGTCTGAATCTGAGTTTGGAAGGAACCCATGAAGAGATGGAATATGCCCACCCAGTGGATCCTGTCTCTGTCACACCCCTGTCTGGCAGAATGGATCAGCCCAACAATGATGCGTGTAGCAAGTGGACCAGTAGTAACACTAGCTGGAAGGAATACACACAGCAGCTCCTTCCATTGTCAAATAGGGCAAGGTAAGGTCAGGATGGATTGAAGCCAGGTGTGGTAAATCTGAATATAGAGTCAAGAAAAGCATTTCAAGTTTGCATCAATTTCAATAAAGATTCATGTGTCTTAAAGATAGGGCACATGAAAAGTTTTGATATTGTCACAAGTGGCTGAATCTTTGACAAATTATCTTTAATGCACAGGGCCTCTTTCACTGCTGTAGTGATAAAGCTTGTCTCAAGGTAGGGAACTCTATAGTGTACTAAAGTGTGGTGTCGTAGACATTCATTGCCATGATACTGGTTGTAAACAACCTCACCTGGCCTGAATGTGGTTGCTACCCATGCTTGCACCTGTTTCCAACCAAACTACTGAAGTATACCAAAAGAATGTGACATAATCAGTTTGGTTGTCCATTCACCATCAATGGTTTACAGTTAAAGGTGCATGGTCCCGGTGTTTTAGTCAAATGCGTACGTGGGCGCACGGCGCAAGTTTCCTATTGAGACCTACGCTATGGACTCCTCTTTAGCGCTTACGCTTTGGCCCACTTCTCCGAGTCCGAAGAAGTCCGATTCACTGTAGCCAGTGGTCCGATCACAGTTCAGCTCATGACTTGGCTGAGGGGGATGACCGCTTTAGGAAACTTCTTTTGTGATGTCATAATAACAAGCACATATGCACGCACCTTGGCATTACTACAGACTGCGCAATGCGCAGAGAAGACAACGAAGGCAACGTTACTTAGCAACACCTACGCACTTTACTCTTGATGACAGCTCAACTTCGGTAATCTTTATATCAATGCTAACGGTGATTGGCAGTATCATCAACAGCGTCCTCTACACTACCGGGACTATGCCCCTTTAAATGTAATGTTCTACTCAGCTCAGATACTAATCCACGAAATGATTTATAACTGTGACTAAAGAATTTATCTTAAACATGTAATTTCAATGTTGCTATGGGTAGGAGCAAGCTAGCTCTAAATTTTCAATCCAGCTTTGCTCATGTAGAAAGCAAAATGCATAAATTGATGTGAAGAAAAACATTCTCAAAAAAATGGGCAATGAAGCCCAATATCAAAGGGATGGTACAATTTTAGTTAAGATGGGTTATCTAGATATTAACTTTTTGCGAGAGTATTAGAACTATTATGAAATATGAAAGAGTATACAATTTAAAAAGTAATTTAAAGTTCATGTGATGAAAATTGGTTTTGAAGTTGCTGAGATATCAAAAGACAAAGTAAAACGAAGTGGTCCTAATGGAAGGTGGGTCAGATCTTTTATTAAGATTTCTTTGTTTTGATTATCTCAGCCATTGCAAAAGCAATTTTGATCAAAGAAGCTTTGAATTCCTCTTAGAATTGAATGCTTTTTAAAATTTCATATCAAAAGTGGTTTCTAATTTTCTCACAAAAAAAAGTTTGAAATGTGAAGCCCCATCTCAATCAAAACAAACAGTTTACCACTGGGTGCAGTGATTTAAAAAATGTTTGAGTTATCACATTTGATGCATATGTGTAGGTCGGTTGTATCACATTTATATCCTACCATATAACAATTTTGCAATAAAACCTGAAATAAAAGGAGATATCACTATTTTTCTGACAAAACCATGACTGTAGATGATTTATTCTAAAAACAATTTTATCATAAATATTCTTCACTTTCTGTATATTCAACAAAACTTAACATTGATTATCCTGATCAACATTTTACATTGGTTGTTTCTATCCCTAACTCACCAAAACCATGACTGTAGATGATTTATTCTAAAAACAATTTTATCATAAATATTCTTCACTTTGTGTATATTCAACAATACTTACATTGATTATCCTGATCAACCCTTTGCATTGGTTGTTTCTAACCCTAACTCACATTCTAGAACTATTTTGAAGCACTAAATCTGGGTTTTGTTTCATCTGCAAAATTAAACCTTTAAGATTGACTTCTTTTCTCCCAGTTTGGAAGTTCTGAAGACCAACATCGATTTCTCTGGGTCTGTGATGGACCTGGAGGTACCGACGTGTTCCAGCATGTTTCCGCTGCTAGAGGGCGCTACTCAGGTGGACTTTGTGGAGGCCATCACCAAGAAGGCATCCCTCCCGACCTCTGACCCCCCTCAGAGTCTCCGCCAGGTACGGACAGTGCATTGACCTCTTGACCACTCATTTCTCATCAGAATGCCTGAGGATATTTGTGCAGGGAGGGGTGCTGATATGATAATGTAGGGTAAATTTACATATATTGTATGTCATATGATAAAGAGAGCATGTGAAGTATGACTTTTTTGCGTGAGTGATTTTTTGCATTCGGTCAAAACAAAATAGAGTTGAATATAAAAAGCGATAATCTTTGCGTGCTTTAATTTGGCACAGGTTTCCTGTTGTACGAAATGCACAGAAACTCCACACCACGGAAATGTCCTTTTTTACAGTTTCCATGTCTTTGAAGAGACCTTGTGTGTTTGTGTATGTGTGTGTGCATGCACGTGTGTCTATGTGTCACCAGGCCAGTATTATTGAACATTTTTCACTGAGGATCATATTTCTGTATCCACGGGACAATGAAGTATCAAGAGAATGGGCGTACTTGATGCTACGTTGCTGCAGCCGTATCAGATATCAACATTTCTTCTGTACACTTCCAGGCTTCTTTCTCGGCAGATTTCATATAAGTAAAAGACATGCATTGCAGGAAAATCTTGCCAGCTATCATTGCAGCAACGACATCCTCAGAGTTTGTGGCTTTGTTGTTATCTATTTGACATCAGATGAAAAAAAAATAAATAAAAACCCTTTGGGGATAATTAGCTTTGCCAGGTAATTACAGTAACACTCTGATGAGAGCCTGTATTTATGAAATTCAAAAGGCATGTAAAATTCCTTGTAAATACTGTAAAATGGATAGTTTCGGATGACTAATTTTTCGCACTTGGCCAGACGAAAAGAGTTTCGCGTGTTTTTAATTCCGCGGAATCAAGACATCAACCACTGGAACATACGGCATGCAAAAATATTCGCATGCTTTTATTTTCGCGCTTTTTTCTGGTGCGCGAAATGTGCGAAAATTTCAACACCGCGGAAATTTCCACTTTTCCAGTACTGTGCATTGAATGCCAGTGGCAATTTACAAAACTTTCAGACTGTGAGAAAGGTGCTCGGCACCAATTCACAAAAAATTTCCTTTCCGCAAATGTGTCTCGCTATAGAGTAATTTGGCTTCGGTTCAGTTGGTAGAGTAGTTGTGTGGTTAGCAGTGTGAGTAGGTGATGGGTTCAAATCCCAGGTTGATTCTTTCTCTTTCTCTGCATAGTCTTTTAGCATTTAGATTGTGCACTTAATCTTTACAAAGAATCAAAATACCAGGTAGTGGGGAAAAAAAAAAAAAAAACTGACAAGAAATTTCCCGTTTGAATAGCAGAAAGTGATGAGAGAGTTAAATTCTTTTGTTTTTGTCTCCTTGTTAGATGTTTGAAGAATTCCTCGCCCAACACAAGATGTCTGAAGAGGAGTTTGGATTCCGAGTCGCGATCGGCGTCGCAGCGCGTCAGGTAAAGTGAAAGAAGAATTTCTTGTGATTGTTGTCCATTTGTTAATGAGCAATTCTAACAATCATTAAAATGATCTTATTTGTATAAGCTCTTTTTCTTCTCATGTACATAAAAAACATTAAAAAACACAAATCTGATCTGCTTGTCAGAAACTCCCATTTTGTGGCTGCATAAAAATAGGACCAACACAAAAACTCCAAAGAAATACAGTAAATTCCATAGAATGTGTGAAAATATAACAGTACAGTAGAAAGATGAACATCACTGGAAAGAAAGAAGAGTAGGAGATTGTAGAATTTCTTCTTTTTTCCAATGTTATTAAGTTGTAGGTAATGGTTATGACATTTTTTATTTCAAGTGACGAAAGTCTATAAGATGTTCAGCATTTAACAAATTTTAATTCATTGATGCATTCTTTCTCTGCAAATAGGAAATCAAGGATCGTTGGCTGGTCTTTAATGGCGCCAGCATCTATTGGCGTCTCCATGGCGACAACTTCAATGCCATCGAGTGCCTCCGGAGGGCGCTGTTCCATGCCCCTGCGGACCAGATAGACCTGCCGCTGACCAACATGGCGCTGATCCTGTATGATCTGGACCTACCCGAGGACGCGACCCAGATCCTGAGGATGGGACTTCCAGTCAGCAATCTCAAGGTGAGGTCCAGGTCTTGGAGTAATACTGTAAAACATGATATATTCGCGGCATGAAATTTTCGCGAATTAGCGCCGACAGCCTTTTTTGTGGCATGAAATTTTCGTGACTTGCCACTGGCGTTCAATGCATACAGTGTAGACAAGACCTATCACGTGCATTTTAATTTCTCGAATTTTGTTGCTCGCAAAATTCGCGAAATTAAAATGCACGCGAACATTCCTCGTTTTACAGTACTCTATAACAAGAAGTTTTCATAGGCAGGAGACATTTGTGAATATTTTGGGGAGCCAGCATTTCTTTCCTTTTTGAAAGTAAAATGCAGTCAAAAGTTTTTTGTCTACAAAGTGAATTGAAGGCCAGTTATGTGTCAATTTGCAATAAGGTTTCATGCTGAAAAAAAAAAGGAACAAAAGGGGGATCATGGGCTCCAATTCATGAAAGTTTAATGCTGTGACTGTTTCTGGTTTTACAGAGTAGACCATCTTGCGTCCTGTCCAAGAGATGGGGCAATCCTAGTTAGTAGTAGTACCCTAGTGTGGCAGGGTTGTTATTTCACTGGTCTGGGAGAAGTTATTGACTCATGGAAGTTCAATCAGCTAGTTGTTGTTAGATGAAATCAAAGCCCTCATATCTTATCCCACACAGAAACTTACAGAGACTGTTGTTGTTGTGAGTTCAGATACCATTATCTTCAATGGGTATCTGTTTGTGTGTTTGCGTGTATTTGATGTGACCACTACAGAACTAATAAAAGCTTTTAAGCAGGCTGCCATGGCTGTACAAACCCTCTGAAGGACTTAAGACCGAATTCAGACTGAAATGAGCTACTAAATTTTTGGATTGCCAGGTGAATATTATTCTGGCAATAGCTGTCATACAGCTGGCTTGCACTGCTCTACCTGTTCATATTGTTTGGTGTATGTTTAATCCAGTTGGCGACAAATAAATCCTCAAAACAGCGACTGCTTGTGGTAGGTATGAAAATTAGCAGCTGACTTCAGTCTGTAAATTCTCCTCTTGAAAATGCCCGAACTAAAGACATCTGCTGGGCCCCGTTTTGTAAAAAGTTGTGATGATGGTAACTCTAGCAGGAACTGCAGTTGTCGTGGTAATGACTGGAATCCAACTTCTTGATTGGTTGTTGCTTTTGGAAGTTGATGTTCTAGCAAGAGTTGCTGTCCTAATTTTTTTTTATTAAATGGGGCCCAGAGCTGTCACAGGAAGCTTCCTGTTATAGATGTGATGGGGCAATTTTTCATGTAGTACTGTATAAGCGTTATTTTCGCTAGGGTTTAATTTTCGCAAATTTCGCGCATCAATGTTGCATCAGGAATTCAACAACACATGAAAATGTCGCCATGTGCTGTGATAATAGCACATTTACGAAAGCGTTGGTGTCAATGCACGAAAACAACATCTCGCGAAAATATCTGTACGCAAAAGTAACAGCTTATACAGCACTGTACATGGCAATTTAGATCTGTAAGACAAATTTTCGCAGCAATATGGACCTGTAAGAGAACTTTTGCAAGTGGTTCTATTTACAAGTAAAAAATTTTGCTCATGAATGTTAGCAGCATTACTAATACAAATCTTGATTTGTTGTGATCGGACCCACCAGCCCCCAGCCCGTTTCTTACTGGCCTGCGGCTACGCCTGGGTGGGGAAGTATCGGCAAGCTCTGCAGGAGGTCTCCCTTGCTCACACACTGGACAAGGAACTCCTCGGAGCCAAGGACGTCCTTGATATCGTGGAGTGTTTCCTCAAGGAGACTGGTGGTCAAGACAGAGTGAGTGGAACTTCAATTAACTCTTCATCGTTACTTGTTAAATAATGCCAAGTATATCTGTAATGAAACTTGTTGAAGTTAGCAGCTGGCGTTAAAGGGATCGTATTGTTTTGGTTGAGACCTAACTTCAGGTTTCTGAGATTTTTGGTGGGATAATGAGAAACCTTACCAAATATGAAAGAGCACATAATTCCAAGAGGGATTCAACGTTTATTTGATGAAAAATGGTTTTGAAATGGCTAAGATATCCAAAACAGAGCAATCCTAATAAAAGGTGGGACCCACCTTTTATAAGGATTGCTTTGTTTTACTTTATTTTTGGATGTTTCAGGCATTCCAAAACCGATTTTCATCTAATGAAATTTGAATTCCTTTTAGAATGGCATGCTCTCTATGATTTCTTAGGTGGTTTCTTGCTATCTCACAGAAAGTTAAAAGTTACCATCCCTTTAAGCTTGAATGAACATCGTGGAGGTTCCTATGAGCTTACCTTCAGTTGTCAAGAGGTGAAAACTGTCTTACCTCCCCGTGATCATGATAGCGTTGGAATGAAAACTTTGAAAGTGGTTTCCTCAAAATGCCGATTTCCTATGTTAAAACCACTCAACATATGCTAATAAAATCATCAAAAGAATATCTCCGCAACCAAGTGCTTTTATGAGTCGTGTTAGATATGTAATTAAAGTGGAAGAGTAAGGGAATAATGTCATATCATTTTCAGAAAATTGTCCTCCTATGACTTATGTTGTACTTGTAGTGGGTCACATGATCTTCTTCACAGACAGTAATAGGAAAAAAAGGAAAACCTCTGAAATGAAAACATGATTTTTCTGCTCTCTTTCTGGTGAAAGTACAAAGTGCCAGAAGACGGCCTGACCCCCGAGGCGAAGACGGCGCATCGCAAGATGGAGTTTGAACGTCACACGGTCTTCATTCAGGATGGGAGACAAGTCACGAGGGAGGAAGCTCAACGTAAGGATTCAACAAATCAACCAAGTATCTTTCACCTCTTACTTTCCTTGCCACCAGGAGGACATTTCATGAAGCATTTTGTCCGACAAAGTTGTCGGACAAATTTGCTCTCAGCCAATCAGGGGGGCATTTCATGAAGGAACTTGTCGGATAAAATATCTGACAAGTCAATTATATCCGACAAGTTTTGAGAAATTCTTTAGTCTGATTGGCTGATTTCTCTGAACTTGTCGGATATAATTGACTTGTCGGATATTTTATCCGACAAGTTCCTTCATGAAATGCCCCCCAGATGCAAGGATTTCAGTTGCTTGTAACAGTTTGTCAGAAAAATATCCGACTAAAACGTTTCATGAAATGCCCCCCAGGATGTACGTCTTTGAGGGAAAAAGTTTTTAAATGATATGTTTGCACCAAAGATTTCATCAGTTTTCCTATTTAAAGATGAGGAAACATGAAGAGACATGAACTAAGAGATTTTGAATTCAGAACTGGAAAAATATCAAAGCTATTCATGTCCACAGATATCAACTTTACATTTTCTATTCTTCTACTTTTTCGTATTATTACTTTTCTCATTGTTATGGATTACCTCTGCCAAGGGGGTTATGATTTTTCCGGCATTGGTTTGCTTGTTTATTTGTTTGTCTGTCTGTTTGCAAAATTCAAGTCAAAAAGTTGAGAATGGATTTGGATAAAACTATACAGGAAATGTTGATAATCCCATATGGAACAGATGATTAAATGTTGGTAGTGACCCAGAAATTTGTATGAATTTTTGAAGGATTTTGTATCTTTTGGCAAATAGGGTCATTGAACTTGGGAGTTCAAGCTGCGCGTATTTGAGGTTTGCATACGCACACTAAAGTGCATGCTCTGCTCAAGGCGCCGCGCAGGAAGAAGCTGGTGAGGTAATCAAGGCTTCTTTATATTGGGAAATTGGGCATGTATGTGGGTGAAAATAAGCTGCTTGGCGGAGGTGTGTGCTCTCCGAGTGCTTTTCTAGTTATTATTAATGCTGTGATCGTTATATGGATTATTACAGTTGTATATTGACAGTGGTGTTGAACCGTGCCTGAATTTTGTTTGCTTTGTTTTTATCATTCCATATTCCACGTTTCAACAAATAAGCCATAAACATAACAAACAAAAAAATTGCATTGGTTAATTTGTCAAATACAGCAGTTAAGACAATTAAACATGAGTATGTGCACCCATGATTTTTTTTTTTTTTTTTATGAAGGCTTCTAACTACTGAGCACTGATTAATTCAGTGCCTATTTACATCGATGTAGGGCAATTTGTCAATTGGTTAAAAAAAAAATCAACACAAGAATTTCATTAATTTAACATTGCCTTCATTATCAACATTGTTTTCATGTTTGTAGGAATTTATGTTTTATTTTTTTCTCTGACTGATCAACTCCGGTAGAAACTTGTTTAAAAAATCCATTTGAAAGTTAATATAAATAGTGGACTCTTAGATTATAGTCTGTTTCAGTCTAGATGTGGGTCATGATGAAAACAGACGTACTATTATAATGTTGCTGTATTCAAGTTTTTAATCCTCATTTTTTGAAACTTTGCTTCACAGAAGCCCTGCTTGAGAGGGGCCCTCTTCATGACTTGACGTTTACCACCGTCACCACGGAGAAGACCGAGAGCGCCCCCACAGTCAAGACGGAGAGCGAGGTCCTCCCTGCATGTGTCCAGGGTCCCCCTTTGGATGGTCCCACCCAGACAGGCACTGCAGATGGCACAGCTGGTAATCCCGGGGTGCAGCGAAATCCTGCCATTAATGGGGTAAGAACTGAAGCACAAATTTGTAGAGAGATAGAGAGATAGAGAGAGATAGAGAGATAGAGAGAGAGAGAGAGAGAGAGAGAGAGAGAGAGAAAGCCACAGCCATGTATAAAACAAATAGTGAAAGGTCTCTATTTGTGCTGTGGAGCACGATTTGGCATTTGATGTAAAATTGAAGTGCTGTATTCAAAGAGACGAAGCCAATTATATAATCATAAAATGTTTCACCCAATTCACAAATATTGTACCATCGCACTTACACCATTTACTACAATAACTGTATACACCATATTTTAGCTAGTCTAAGTTTTTGCGAATCGGGACTTCCCGAAGATTTCGCAAGTGGTTGAATTCGCGATCGTGGAGTGCTGTACTGAAAGGAGAAATGTATGCCTGCACGTCACATTCATATCGGGATCAGAGTCAATATTTTTGCATATCTTTAAATTCGCGAAGAACACCTGACTCGCGAAATTCCCAAAAATAAAAACCTCATGATATGGCTGTGGTATACAGTATTTGTATGTAATTTAGAAAACGGATTCAAAAAGGCAAATGCAGCAACTCATCTTACACCCTGTGTGAGGTTTTGTACCATCAAACTGGTGACTATTTGACTTCACACTTTTACAAATGTATGTCGTCACTCCCCATCTAGGATACCTTCAAATCTTGCAAGGCTGGCTCCGTTCCATCCACTGCGTTTGGACCTCAGATACCGGCTGTCCCCGCCCCTGATGTGGGTAAGTTCCAACCCCCTCCTTCCCCAACACTCTTCACCCCTCCCAGCCTCGACTACCACCACTGCTGCTTTCAATACTTGGCGCCTCCCACCTTTTCCGTGAGAGGAAAAAACAGATATAAGGAAAATAATGATGATAGTATAGAAACTGCACATGGCACGGCGTGTGGTAGTGTAAGTGCGGTGAACACAAGGTTTCTTTAGATTGGAGCCGCCTCTGCGTACGAGTTGCTTGGCAGGTATGCAGTGTGCACCATCTAAGGATACCGAATGTCCACTGCACTTACAGAGCAAGTTCGCTATTTCTTTTATATAGGAGCAAGTTTTAATGAATAACAAATAAAAAGAAAATCTGACATTAGATCAAGTGCTCGATGAATGATAGACAAACGTCAACTCAATAACTGCAGTCTAAAGGCTACCTCACACTGTGCAATTTCTGGTGATACGATGTCACCTCCTCACCAGCTACCACTACTTTATTACTACCACTATTTCTATTACTGCAAAAGTGGATGTTTTCGCACAACTAATTTTTTCGCGCTTGGCCGGCAAGGAGAGTTTCGCGTGTTTTTAATTATGCGGAATCAAGACATCAACTACCGGAACATATGGCACACAAAAATATTCACACACTTTTATTTTCGCGCTAGCTTCTGGTTGCACGAAATGCTCGAAAATGTCAACACTGCAAAAATGTCCACTTTTACAGTACTACTACTACTACTACTACTACTACAACCATTGCCATTGCCATTACCACCACCACTACCACTACCACTACCACTACCACTACCACTACCACTGCCACTACTACTACTACTACTACTACCACTACCACTACCACTACCATTACCACTACCACTACCACTACCACTACCACTACCACTACCACTACCACTACCACTACCACTGCCACTACTACTACTACTACTACTACTCGTACTACTACTACCACTACTCCACTACTCCACTACTACTATGAGAGCAACCGTTCTCTGTCCTGTCTCCCCCTGTCCAGACGTCCACAAGCTGCTGTCCCAGACTCAGCTGCTGTGGCCGACGGTGGAGGAGTGTGGCACGTTCCGACGGCTGAACCTCAAGGCCTTCTACTCCACTTGGGTCTCGGTCTCTGCCAAGGATCTACGGTGAGTCCTCTGAGGGGAAGAGTCTGGCTCAGTAGTTGTAGTTGGACCACAGGGCCTGATTAAAGAGGATTTTGGTTATGATATTAACCCATTCCTTACAGGAACCGGGTGTTCCCAAAATGTAGACGCAAGTACATGCATTTGTGGCCAAAATTCATGTTTATTTGTGTTGTACTTCCCAGGAATATGGCTTTGAGAGAAGATTCTGGTTTCCTCTATCAATATCACCATCAGTTTTCTTTTTGCATGAAAAGTATGTCTAATATAGTATCAAATGCCTTTTTTTCCGATGTAGTGTGCGCTTCTTTTGCTATAAAACGTGTATGAAGATGTACATAGCAATCAAGGCTGAGCTCAGTAGATTTTCTTGTTCACTGATCCCATTATGTAGCCTCTTTTTTTTTATACCAAAAGAGTTTGTAAGCGCATCAGTGCATACTCTATTCATACCTTTCACCCGATCTCTATTTTGCATTGTTCGATGGCATGTGTACGTAGTTGGCTGTGGAAAGGGGGTACATGTACATATCGCTTGACTGCTTGTGCGCAGGTTGGTCTACCTGCCAAAAGAATTTGTTTTAGAGCATTGGGGTTTCTTAGAGAATTTTGGGAGAAACAGGTTAATGGGTAAGATTGCTATTGGGGCGACAAAACCTGTATCTTAAATATTTCGGATGTTCAGGAGAGCATAAAAAAACAAACAAACATGGCAGCCAAAGCATTGTAGCGAATGGCATCACCTTTCCATTGGCATGCCATGGGGGCTTCATTTTGGGGATAAGACAGCCAGAATTTGGACAGGACATCACATGAACAATCATTTATCTAATGATCAAGCAAAAAAAAAAAAATATGATTTTCACCAAAATTTGAGATACAAGCTACACATTCGTCACCTGATCAATAATATGCAGTCACATGACCACGTTACCTGTCAAAGGCAGAGATGATAGAAGGAGGGGGAAGGAAAACAAATAATCATGGGAAGGTGATTTTGACAATCGAACTTCTAATGTTTCCTGACTTTCATTCTTATTTTTTTTTTCATTATCCCTACAAGAATATAGGTCTAATTATATATAAATTTCAAGATTATTGAGTCTCATTTTCATGAAATCATTCAACAGATTTGAAACTCCCAAATTCTCTTTCTTTTGTGTCTGATATTGATGAAGCATCCATTGTGTTTGTTTGATATTACTCTATGCACTGAATTCTACCCAAACATTGTGTGGATTTTCACTTTGTAAGTCTGCAAGCCACTACACCTCATTGAATTTAGGTTAGTTATAACGAAGAGACATAATATTCACCCCCAGGCTTGACGAATACATAGACTTCACAACAACGCTGACACGGGAGGAGCTCGAGATTCAGCCGTACTGCCAACCAGACGAACCCATCAGCATGCACACCTTGGACCACATCCCAGCAATGGCTCAGCGCAGGGACTTAAATTATGAAGCTGAACAGGGTCTCAAGGAGGTTCGAACAACTTACAAATGATAGCCGGAGCCTTTCACATATGAATCATTGCAATCAAAACCGAAACCCTAAACCCTAAATTGCTTTATTTGGTCATTATGAATCAAGTATCTTGATTTTTCTGTCCTTCTGAATCTAAGTCTCTAATCCCATACCAAGCGTAGGTGTTAGAATGTCCATTTTGTAACTGATTTCATTGTGCCCTTAACCAAATTTACTACTCAGTTGTGACTGTTGCACTACCTTTATTAAATGTAGACTTGCTTTGCCATAGATTTTACTAAAATGGCAGTAAAATAATAAATGAATTAATTTATGAATGACTAAGCCTGATTTGCTTGTATAGATATCATTTGCATGCAGTCATCAAGAAATACAAAATAGAAAAAATTTAGAATTTTTTTATCATATACACAAATGACATTCTCATTGAAAATTTAAGATGTATAGTTTTTGGAAATTGTAGCGTACAGTGATTAATGTTAATATGTTGTGTAAAGTAGTCTCCTTTTAGAATGGAGAAAGAATTGAGGAAAATTGAGAGAGAGAGAGAATACAACCAACGTGAAAATTGGGAGGGGGAAGAAATTAAATGATGATATCAAAGTAGGGGGGAAATATTTCAATTCATTATGCAAATTTCATTTGCAATATGAATATCTTTGACTAATATTTCGCCCCTTTGATTTTGTTCTGTCAGGTGATGCAAACTATTCACGGAGGTCACATGTCAGTGGACGAAGTGGGAGCTCGGGTTGCCATAGCGCTGAAAAAGGTGAGTATGAGGGATGGTGGATGTGGTTACCATGGTGACAGTGATGATGATGATGATGATGATGATGAAGATGGTTAGGGTGATGGTAATATGATGTTAACCTTTTAACCCGTTGAGGACAGGCTGATTTTGCTACAACGTGCATTTCCCATAGACACCTGCCCGAGTATACTCGGGACTTGTCTGCAACGGGTTAAAGAAGCCGACAATGAACAAGATGATGATGGGACACATGTTGTGGAGAATTATAGAAATATGCAAAAGGTTTGCAGATAAGCAGCAGATATTTTCTATCACCCGCAAAAACCGATCTGATGGTTTGAGTGACCATAAACTGGCCTTTATATGGGACTGTAAATGTGGCTATAGTTTACTGTGACAAGGGGGATTTTGGGAACTCTTTGTTAACCATTAGTGTGCTTTGCATGCCAGTTTGCAGAGAAAACTTCATAGGGTTGTACACACTGTCCAAAGTTCCTGGCAGAGAAAGAGTTAAAGAGAACTCTGCTCTACTGATCATCTTTAATGGCAAAATTATGTTCAGATTACACGAAAGCAATCTTCACAAACTAAGGAAGGGGATGAAATGCTTGTATGTTTGATGGAAAATGGTATTGATGAAACTTGTCAATGTAATATATGTTCATGTATTCAAATATTTTTCTCTTAATCTCGGTCAGGACCCAGAATCGTGGGTTGCCACCAACATGGCCGCCCTCTATTGGCGAATTGAAGGAAAGTCTGAGAACGCCCTCGACTGCCTCCGCCACGCCCTGCACTATGCGCCATCCTCAATGAAGGTAGGAATACTCAAATCATTGGTTTTGCAAAACTTGCAAGTTTGGTTATACATTCTCCCTCCCCACCCCCAATATTCATGTCTCTCTTTTCAGATATCATACAACATTCTTAATTAACGAAGTATTATGTACATGCATCTGCAATCAAATTTGATGGATATCGATAAAGATGTCACAATTTTGTATAGACATATTTTGCCAAATTCAGACGTGATGACATACTTGTTTTATAGTCATTATACATGTGCTTTCAGACTGATGTTGATACCCCCAAATCAGGGAAATATGTCTTGTATTTTCATATGAATTAAAATATGTCATGATGGGTTAAACAAGTGCAAAGAACTCAGCATGTTTATGGTGTATGTACATTTGGTGTTTTTTTTTTCTTTGAAGATTTCAAAGCACAAAGACAACTTCAACAAAACTTAATTCTTGTCATCCTTTGCATAATAAGCCACTTCTTAGTTAGCTTTCAATATGTGCACAGTGGTACAAATGCCCTTGCCTTTTCTCTCAGTTGGTTAGGCACTTCACTTGTTGGTTAAGCAACAGATTGTATAAGGCTTGCCCAGTGCAGCAGTGTGGAATTTTGTTCTGAGAGAGAATGGTGTTCCATAAACCAGGTGACCAGAATGGCCCATCAATCACCATGTATTGAAGGATCCATTTCATTGTTTGCGTGAACCGCATTAACAAAACTTTTTTTTTCCCATGAATATTGTAAAATATGGTCAAAGGCCATGATCAACACTTTATTGCTGTCAGGTGGATGTGGTGGCAACCACCATTTATACGGATTACATTAAAAATTGTTAGATCACAGATGCTTATTTCTGTGAATATACAAACCAACATCTTGAAACAAGGACCTTTTTCTAATCATGCATTGTGGAACTACGAACTGGTGAACTAGTTTAGACCTCACTTTAATGACACATGTCTTTCAAAATATTCAAATGTTTTGTCACCAACAAGACCGACTCAGAATAGACTTCTGACTATGGGTGCGTTCGAGTGCTCTAAAGCGAATCAAAGCAAACTGAACTACAGCGTACTTTACTGAACTGTGCCAGATTTGGAGCGTTTGAGCGCTCTGTTGAGAAAGCGTACCTCATGAGTTATTTTCATGAGGTCATGCATTTTGTAGCAAAAGGGTCATTCACCTGGGGTGCTTGAACTACTTACAGCTGTCCCGAACAAAGAGAATGATGTCTTTGCATTATGATATATGCACATGATACGGGCATGCTTTTCATGCGAACTTTTGGTGCGCTTTTGATACCCTTTTGGAGCACATCGGGAAGTGGTCCACTTCTGGCTTGGTACAGTTCAGTACTGTACACTTTAGGAGCATTCGAGTGCTCCTCTGACGCAGTTGCGGTATGGTACAGTTCGCTTTAAGAGAGCGCTCTAAAGCACCCTATTTGTAATGAACCTCCAAAATGTGCCTCTCATGTGTAGGATTTGGCTCTGGTGAGCATCGCCAACATCTTTCACCGCGTCGGGATGCATGATGATGCCGTGACGGTGGCTCGGATGGCGATCGATATCTCTCCCCAACTCGTCATCAATCACTTCACCCTTGCCAACATCTACTCCTCCAAGGTAGGCGTGGTTGAGAATTGTTCGTCCTCATCATGGCTTTCCCCCCCCCCCCCCCCTTGTCATCACCTTCTTCTTCTTCTGCTTCTCCTTCTTTTCTTTCTTTTGCCTTTCCTTTTCCTTCTTTTCTTCCCTCTTTTCCTTCTTTTGCTCCGTATTCGTCTTCTTCTGATTCTTCTTCTGATTTTTCTCCTCCTCCTCCTCCTCCTCCTCCTCCTCTTCTTCCTCCTCCTCCTCTTCCTCTTCCTCCTCCTTCATCTTCTTCATCATCACCTTTTTCTTTTACTGCTTGATTTCTTAGAATATTTACATGTTGCTATTTTTGTGATAGTTCTGTAGAGCACAGAATTGCTCCCCCCCCAAAAAACAAACAAACATAACACCTGACACCAACACCACCAAATATTCCACCAGTAGAACTAGAAGTAGCGAAGTTGCAGTGATATTGCATTGATATTGCACATATTCATATGATTTGTCATGATATTTATGTTGAGCTTTTTTTGCAAGTAATTTGAAGTTATCATTGGACAGTGATATGATGCCAAACTGAGTCAGAAAATCTTTTTCCTCTCTCTCTCTGAATCCACAATCTCTCAACTTTTTCCCGTCACCCGTTTTAGGGTCAGTGGGACCTCGCTCTAGAGTTTTACCAGTCTACGCTCAACTTGCAGCCAGACTTTCAGCCGGCCGTGGAGCGGCTGCGCACCATCCAGTGCAACGTCCTGCAGCTTACAGGTGGTGGGAGCCAGTCGCCATAGTAACAGAACCCTCCCATACGGTTGGCACAGTTTATCTTAACATAGCAGTCCTTCACACTAGAACGTATCACTGAGTCTGGAGGTTTGACTTGGTGTAACTCAGTTTATGTGAACGGCTTTTGTTACTCCGTGAGAAATGCTCACTTTAATTATCATCATAGGTACTAGTATGTAGCAATAATAGACATTAAATCCTGCGAAACAGAGTAGAGAAAACTTTCAATTCTTTGGTGTGCTGTTTCGGTTGGATTCTCTGGACCATCTCTCCAAGTTCCTTTGATATTGGGTAAGTGAGGTGGGTGCATTTTAATGGCAAGGAATGTAAGACTATCCATACAGCATTGTCATGTCAACTGATGAAACAGCCGACACTTCCTCTGTTGTCTAATCAAATCTACTGAAAGGCAGGTCGTGTTTGGCAGTAACTTTTCACTTGAAATCCAAGTTTGTTTGTTTTTTTTTTCAATTTCTCCTCCAGAGAATAGTGTGAAAAACAGCTAAGAGCACCCCAGCCAAAAGATATTTTGCAAAATCATGAGATGCAGTGAGATACTTGCCCCTTTAATTCCCTTCGCTTTAAAACGGGCACAGATTTTGTCTGCTAATGCAGAGAGTATGAATGTGTGTGGGAATTCCAGTTTGGATTTCTCAAACAATTTTTTTACACTCCACATTCAGACTATGTTTATATCTTGGCATATGTATTGAATTTAATGCAATGCAATTTAGTTCATGAAATTCTTTTAAACAAATTATAATCATGGTAAAGTACCAAAACAAGACCTCCCCCCCCCCCCAAACACACACACACTTAAAGGCACATGGTCCCAGTGGTTTAGTCAAATGCGAACGCGGGCACATGGTGCAAGTTTCCTATAGAGACCTATGCTATTGACTCCTCTTTAGCGCTTATGCTGTGACCCATTTTCCCGAGTCCGAAGAAGTCTGATCCACTGTAGTCAGTGGTCCAATCACAGTTCAGCTCATGATTCGGCTGAGAGGGATGACAGCTTTAGCAAACTTCTTTTGTGAAGTCATAATAAGAAGCACATATGCACGCACCCTGGCATTATTACAGACTGCATGATGCGCAGAGAAGACAACGAAGGCAACACTACTTAGCAACACCTATGCACTTTACTCTTGATGACAGCTCAACTTTGGTAATCGTCGCATCAATGGTAACGGTGATCGGCAACATCATCAACAGCGCCCTCTACACTACCGGGACTATGCGCCTTTAATAGCAGTGATGGCTTACAATATTGCAAAATTGGATTCGGAGTAATAAGGATGATTCTACAGTGAATTTGTTGGCATTGGGAAAATGATAGCCTTTGGAAATGGTCTAAGCTGTGGCTTCAAAACTGATTGGGCAAGAAGTTTTTATCTCATTATTCAAAAACACTTGCCCGACTTTGAGTTTAACTTGCCCTCGTTAATTGGGCAAGGGCTTATGTAGCACCTTGCATTGGCCCACACATTACTTTTCTTGTCCTGTTCTTTCTTGTCTCAACTCCCAAGAGTTCTGTCAACAGGTGTGCTTGTTTTTGTTTTTACTTTTTACTTAGTATGCTTGATGAGCAGTAATCTCATCTTGTTTGGGTTTTGCTTCTTTCTTTTTTTTCACCAGCAATGGGATATGTCATCATTACAGCTGAAAATTGTTTATTTTTACCTCTTTCCTTTCCATTTAATTCTTATGCATCAGAGAAAAAAGATATGACAGTTACTCTATGTGTCGCTGTTCTTCAATACCAGCTCTGACTTTTACATCTTGTTCTCATTAGTCTAATGGCTGTCATCCTCACAATGTTTTGCGCCGACAAAACTTAAGGGATGGTACAGTTTCAGTTGAGATGGGGCTTCAGGTTTTCAACATCTTTTGATGATTATTTGAGATAATGAGAAACCTTTAATGAAATGTGAAAGAGCATATAACTGTATGAGGAATTCAAAGTTTATTTGATGAAAATTGGTTTTGAAATGGCTGAGATATCCAAAATACAAACTGATATCCTAATTAAAGGTGGAATCCACTTTTTATTAATCCACCTTTTATTACTATCGCTTTGTTGTAACTGTGTTCATGGATATCTCAACCATTTCAAAACCAATTTTCATCAAATAAACTTTGAATTCCTCTAGAATTGTATGCTCTGTAACATTTCATAAAGTGGTTTCTAAGTATCTCACAAAAAGTTAAAAGCTGAATCGTCACCTCAACCAATACTATACCATCCCTTTAAAAATGCAACATGTCCATGTCAGTTTAGACATACACATGGAGCATCCTGTGATACAGGGAAACCCTGTTCCAATGAGCTGAAAGAGAAATCTTTTATTCAGCCTGTTGAAATACTAACTGCAGTGATTGATCAAAATTGGAATATTAAGATGCAGGATCGAGCTTCAGAAATGTGGTTCTTGTGGACATGATTGCTGCACTAGTTGCCAGTTTTTGTTTTTGTTTTCTGTTCAGAACAAAATGTGCCAAGTACAATTTGCCAAGTTTGTGGTTGTGCTTTTAATTGACATTATAAACCAAGATTTAAAATTTTGGGAGTACAGTGAGGCTAATTTTGAGGGTTTGATATTCGTCACCAAGCCTTACAGGATGAACACACACACACAGTCACACTCAAATAGATTTAAAGTACATGGACACAGTGACTACCGGAGTCTGTTTCTCAAGGAAAGCTCAGAAATTTGCAACATTTTGACCTTTTAAGTGTATATGCGTGGCTCGACACTAAATTTTTTGTTTGGTGGCCCGATGGGGCCACCAAAATCCTAAATTTCAAATTTTTGGTGGCCCGAGAGAAAAATTTGGTGTCCCGAAAAAAAAACAATAAAAAACATTGAAAGTCCTTTTTTTTTTAATGAGTCAAATATTTAAGTTTTATGATAGTAAGAATTAGAAGTTGGACATAATTATCTACTCATAAATAAACTTCAACAAACTTGCAACACTCACTCTCAGGCACTCATTCAGTCCTTTTTATCCATCCTTTAAACAAATTTAACTGCTGATTTCAGTCGCAAAAAGTTATGAATTTATTGACATACTTTTCAAAAAATTTTGGTGGCCCGAGGCGGGCCACCAAATTTGTCCTTTTTTTAAATTTGGTGGCCCGACTTTCATTTTTGGTGGCCCCGGGCCACCGTTAGTGTCGAGCCCTGGTATATGTATGTATTTATGGCATCTTGCGTTCCTACAGGGTACTTTGATTGATCTTTTTAGTTTTGAATGTCATTTGTAGAAATGCCAGAAATCATATTGCCAAAATGATGTCCTGGGATTTAATTTCACCGCTCACACACCTTTAATTAAAAAAGCGTTGTTCAAAGTAAATTGTCATGTTGCTTTTTGTAAAGATTTACTTCTTCTGCAATCAGTGTTTGCACTAAGTTGATTAAGCAGCACAATTCAAACATAATGGCAATATGAATTGAAGTGATATTTGTGTAGAGACGTTGTTTCTTTTTCAAACTGCAACTTTGTTGAGTAAGTAAGATTGCACTCACATGCCATAAACTTCACTTTGTCAATATGGCACTAATGATAAGGTCAATTCGTAAGGACAAAATGTGGTACTGGTAAATATTATATTTCAAGCTTGTTTGTTTGTTTGCTTGCTTTGCAATGGCATCATGCTGCACAAAATGCACCGAAATTGTTACACTAGAAAATATTTCACATTGAAATTATAAAGAGTGCCTATGTTTGATGGCATATGTTCTGTAATATAACTTCTATGTCAGGACCCAGTTGAAACCTTTTCAGAATACACTGTATTACAAGAGTGCAATCTACATGTTTTGAAATATGAAGAGTATCCAGACTTCGTTTCACAAAAGAATCTAAGGTCTCTTTAACACAAGGAAATGATATAACACATTCATTAATCCAGGACAGAAGCAGAGCTGTGCGTACAACATTGTACTTGATATTGTTCGATTTTATGAGAACTCATAAAAAAGTACAGATTTTAATGGCACAAAATGTTACAGGGCTACCCAAAGTTGGGACAAGTTTTGGATTTGACTCTCATATGCATGTGCTCTAACTTTGTGATTTCAAGCTTGGGACATTGCTTGCAATGATGAGATATTTTGAAGATAGGATTGAGCACGCTAGGAGATCTGTGCAAAAGTATTTTAAACCCATCGTGGACGTGCTTTTTTTGCTATAAATATACGCATTTCCCATAGACACTTGCCAGAGAAAAAGCGGGGCTAGTCTCGAGTTTTATCTTTTTGCAGATAGGGTCAATGAACTTGGGAGTTCAAGCTGCGCATATTTGACGTTTGCATACGGGCACCAATAAGTGTGTGCTCTGCTTGGCCAAGGCGCCACTCAGCTGGAAGCTGACGACGTAAACAAAAGGCTTCTATATTGCGAAATTGGGTGATTTTCAGCGTGTGTGCAATGGGGCAGAAATGTGCTGCTTGGCAGAGGTCTGCACTCTCTGAGTGCTTTCTAGTTGCTTCTGTCGCAATGTTACCGTTTACAACAGATCAAACTTCAATACAAGCAACTACCATTATAACGAACTTTTCAGCCCGGCAGTCTTATTTTGTTGTATCTAAATTTCGTCATGGTTGAGCAATAAAGTATAAAGATAATACAGTGGACTCCCATTATAATAAAGTCCTTAGGACCAGCCCTTTTCTTTCGTTAAATCGAAATTTCGTTATAACCAAACAAATAAACAATATAAAAACATAGAGTCAATACTTTTGCAACCTGGATTTTTCTTTCATCGTAACCGGAATTTTTGTCGAGCCCACCGAAGGTATGGGGAGACTAAAAGATCGCCTGCAGCGTCTGTCCATCTGTCGTCCGTCCATAATGCTACAGAAACTTAAATAACTCTCTACTGAGGACTTCAATTTCGGTCAAACTTGGAGGGAAGAGTGGTTATACAAAGTTACACATTTTACCAAACATGAAGGGCACCTTAATGTCAAAGGTCACAGGCAGAGGTCAATGAACTTTAGGGCCCAGTGTTAAGTTATTATAACAGCGCATTTCAATTATGGCTCATAACTTTTGATGTATGTGTCCGTTTGTGACCAAACTTGGATGGTAGATGTCCCGCGAGGAGTTGAAGGTCACCACAAGGTCAAAGGTCACAGACAGGGTCAACAAACTTTTAGGGCCCAATGTTAAGGTTTTACGGCACATTTCAATTATGGCTCATAACTTTTGATCCCTTTGTCCATTTGTGACCAAACTTGGATGGTAAATGTCCCTTGGGGAGTTGTAGGGCACCACAAGGTCAAAGGTCATAGGCGGGTCAATGAACTTCCGGGAGTTAGAAAAACGATAATTTCTTCTACGCGAATGGGCGAGACACAATTTGGCACTTGCCTTGTTTTATAACCATGTTCGTTATAACGGGAGTGCACTGTATCAGGTTTCTTGTTACATCAGGGTAAAGAAACAAAGAATTATATGGAGTTAGGACCTGTAAAATCACCTTGTTATAAGAGGATTTTGTTATATCCGACAGCTTTAAAACAATTCAGGTATCACTGTATCAGACTTACATGTAGGTCTACAGTAAACAGACTCCATTTCTTGGGAAGCACCGCAGCCATGCTCCATCTTTACAATGCAAATTATGCCAATTCGACCACATGAATAGTCATCATTATGAATATTCATTGCTCCCAGCAGTGTACTTCATAGCATAACACACCTGTAGAATGTAACACGTGAATATTCCACAACATGAATATTCATTACCACCAACTACATGGCATATGTGACAATACAATTCACCTGAAGATTCCAACTTCATGAATATTCCACAACATGAATATTCATTACCCCAACTAAGTACCCATTTACACACCTACAGTGTAGGTGTACGTGTGACTGGACAGGAAATCAATGATGCAGTGAGAATTGAATGTCGTATTATATAATGCTTGAAATGAATCCGTAAGAGACAAGACTTGAGGATTATAGTCTTTGTCATAGTATCAAATACTCTAAATTTTATCTTTACTCTTCGTCTTGTAATGGCTTAGGGAATCTCTGTGTGTTTCAAGTACTTTATTATACACGACGGTTACGACGTGGAATAAAATATAATTTTTCATATCGCCTAAAGAAACAAACAACGTGCTAATTTCTCTGGATTGTGTAATGTGTGCATGTGTCTGTGCTGTTGCTCTTTGTTGTCAAAATTATGTGGCACAGTGGTTGTGCTGAATTTGAAGAAACGAGAGACGTGGACTGTTCAAAGACTTTGAGGACATTTCTAACGATCAAGTAGCCAAATGTATGAATCGTAACCCATTTGTGTAAAATGAGATTCAACATGAAGGCATTTGAATGAAGTGATTAGTTGAAATGTCAGTCATTTTTTTAGCAAATCTACAGAGACTCCAACTCTCCCGAAGAAGAAATTTTGAAAGAAATTTTGAACATGGGCGCGCGCCCGATGCGCCCCCTCTTGATCCACCACTGGTGTGGGTGGGGATGAAGAGCTCTGTGTGCGTATTCTGGTATGTGTGGAACGTGTTGGTGTGCTGCTTGACCGGTAAGCACTGTTGGGGCACCCATCCCGCCTCGCCATGAATATTCATCATCTACATGTTTTTATACCATCGGTACGTAATACCGTTGAAATACATGATTTTTACATTTCCCTGCAGTGTTGTTACATTTCCCGGCAAAACTTAACATTTTTTTCGTCTCCAGGCGAGACGTTTTTACAATTCCCGTTGATGCATTTTTTGGAGATTTTTTACATTTCCGGCGATACGTTTTTACATTCTATATGGCACCTATCCAGCGTTCTGGGCACTTAATCATACTGCCTGATGAATATTCATGATGAAGCGGGACGGGTGCCCGAACAGTGCTCACCTGCTTGACCTCGTAATATTGTGCATGCTTGTGCGTGCGTGTGTGTGTGTGTGTACCCTGCATGGTACAATCTTTCTATCGAGCATTTACACTCATGCAACAAAACAGCATGCAAGGCAAAACAAAAGAGAGAAAAACAAAACAACATAGAACAAAGCAACGCACGTCAAGCAATCGTCAAGTGTACACTCAAGCATTGCATGCAGTATTGCACACAGAAGTACACACACTGACACACACACACACACACACTGGCACACACACCACGGACAGTAACGTAACGGGTAAATCATCAAACTCTGCATGAATGTCTGCGTTCTCCATATTTTAGGTTTTCCCGTTCAATTTTTATATTTTGTCTTTCGATTTAGCTTTAAGAGCTTCCAAATTCACAATACTTGTGATCGGCTCGCTAAATCGACATTCAAATTCTTTTTCGTTCATTCGAATTCGTTATTCGTGCAAGAGCCTCTTTAAATTGATCAGGCGGATTTGCATTAAGAGCATGCGATTTAAGGAATGAGCATTCAAATTCGTTTTCTTTTCTTCGAATTTGTTATCCTTGCAAAGAAAATTTGAATGAAGCATGCAAAGTTCGAAAACAATCTTACAATTTAAGGAATGAGTTTCAAATTCGTTTTTCTTTCATTCTCATTTTGTATTCGGTGCAAACAACTCTGCGAATGCGTCACCCAAAATTTAAGTAAAAGCAAACGATTTCAAGAATGTGCTTACAAAATAATTTTCTCTCATTCGAATGTGTTATTTGTTCACAAGAAAATTTAAACAAATCATTCATATTCAAATAAAAAGCATTACGTTTAAGAAATGTTCATTCAAATTCTCAAGCCTATTGCCTAGATGTCTGTTTATTCCTTCAAATTCATAAAAGGGCAAGCATGTTTTAAATAAGTGCATTAGATTTAAGGTGCATCTTTCCATAGTTCCAGACATAATAATGATAATATGTCATGATGTTGTATACCCTGGACTGTCAGTCCCATATGAAAATAAATAAAGGATGTAAAGACCATTTTTCACACAAACTATAAGATTAAAAATTAAACACAAAAAACACAATTATGTCTATATAATTATAATCCATTACGAGACATAGGCCTAACGTCATGTTATCGCTTTGAAAAAAAAAAGACGGCAGAAGAGAAACTGCTGAAAAAAAGAAAATATATAAATTATATATATATATCATGACATAATTGAATATAAATATATATAAAATCAATGTATAATCATGCGAAAAAAGTCGCACTCATGAATACATATTATAGAGAAATATGGCACACAAAGTCATATTATATTTATCAATATATTCAAGACTGTTTCTCAAAAACATGTGACAGACACCATTGTACTTACAGAGATAAAGAAACACACAACAATGTAAACCACAAAATCTGTTAAAAATTATGAAAGAACATATGAAATTAAATTGAAATCCACAAAATGAAATTGAATGCCCAAACTGGCTCCTCTGGGGTAACTTTCTTAATTTGAATGCACGAATTTTGAAATCTAATGCAAGAAATGTCAAACCGTATAAAACGTAAACGAAGTCGTAAGAAAAAATCGCTTATTTGAATGCTCTAAAAATAAATCGGATGAGGAAAAAGAAAATTGGAACCATCTTAATTGAAATAATGTTGCCCTTTAATGAATTTTGATGCTCATAAATTAATTCTCGAAATGAATTCCAGTGACTTGATGTAAAATTCGAAAGAACGATATTGATCGTTAAGCGATAGCGTCTGAAATTGAATGCATCTATATGAATTCGAGTGAAACAAAATAAATATGAAATTGAGCGGGAAAACCTATATTATACTCGTAGTTACATCCAGCGGAAGTGGTTGCAAAGCCAATTTGTTACAAACAACAGTGCTGTTTGTATACTCGGGCTGCATGGGGATTGGCCATGACCAAAGTGTCAATCAAAGGCAGAGTTATACGGAAACGCGAGTAAAACCGCTTTGAAGGACGCCGTGTCCCCTCTTCGATTTTTTTTGCAATCACGCTTTCACCCCAAAATAAATGCTATGTCGCTATATATGTCGGGTGGGCCTGGGCGGGCTTTCGGACTGCCAAGAGTTATTTTGTCCTATTTTCGAAATGGAATTGAATAACTATGCTAATTGATAATACTCTTATCTGCACTACGGAGGCGAAGCTGCTGTCGTAGGTCCCTGCCAATTACCATATTTGGTTGGGTACAGCCAGTTGTTTCTATTATTGGGTACCCTTCCACGCACGACCCTTTATTGTATCTTTGCTACCCTAACAAAAAAGTCCTGTGGTACTCCCTGTGGTACTTGTCGGTACCACACAATGTACCACACACTTGCAATGTTACCACAGGAACTGTGTGGTACTGTACCACAGGCTTGTACGGGGTACTCCCTGTAGTACTTGTCAGTACCACACAATGTACCACATAAAATGTTACCACAGGAACTGTGTGGTACTCTATTACAGGCTCATGTGGTACTCCCTGTGGTACTGGTCGGTACCACACAATGTACCAAACAAATATATGTTACCGCAGGAACTGTGTTGTACTGTGTACCACAGGCTTGTGTGGTACTCGCTGTGGTACTTGTCAGTACCACACATATACAACACAAGCATTTATTATGTCAGCACAGGCAAGGGACTGATGTGCGGTAAAGGAAAGTACAGGACAGTACCACAGCCCATTGTTCATTTCGCGCAGCTACGCGCTAATGTTGCTTGCCTTTAGGACGTCCCCAATATTGGTCACGGTGCAGTGGGTATAATAATTGTCATTGCCGTTGTCTACTTTATCGAAGTAGAAGGTATACACGAAAGATATTTTGATATTATTATCTTACCGCGATAAACTAGGGAGGTGACTCCCTGGATAAACTGAAGATTCGTCATGCCTTCCTGCGCAGCATGGCGTTGCATGAAAGAACCTGGCACAAGTGTAATTGCACACCGCTTTCCGACAGATCTAAAAGGAAGGAAAAAGTGGGAAATCGGAGTGCGACGAGGAAGCAGATCCAAACACAAAAGGAAGGAAAAAGTGGGAAATGAGAGTGCGACCAGAAATCTGGTCATCGAGTAACACCGGGACGCTCCGTATACAGTTACACACTGTGGGAGCGAATGTTGAAATTCTACTATCTACAGGTGTGATCTATTGTTGAAATATTATTACATAGTTCCTCCATACCTTGGGGAGTACCCAATGTATATAAAAAAAAAAACAGTATTGGCATGCCACCATCACTCCAAATTGACACGTACGGAAAGGTTTTGGCTATGATGGTCAAAGGTCAAGTGAAATACTAAGGACAGTACCACACGAATTGTCCTGTGGTATTTTGGGACGTATACCACAGGACAGTACCACATGAATTGTCCTGTGGTATATTGGGACGTACCACAGGGCAGTACCCGCAGGACAGTACCATAGGAAAGTACCACAGGACAGTACTACAGGAAAGTACCACACGAATTGTCGTGTGGTAATTTGGGACGTATCACAGTACCACAGGAATTGTCCTGTGGTATATTTTGGGATGTTCCACAGGTCAGTACCACAGGACAATACCACTGGAAAGTACCACAGGGCAGTACCACAGGGCAGTACCACAGGACAGTATACCACACGAATTGTCGTGTGGTAATTTGGGACGTACCACAGAAGAGTGCCACAGGACAGTACCACAGGGATTGTCCTGTGGTAATTTGGGACGTACTACAGGAAGTACCACAGGACAGTACCACACGAATTGTCCTGTCGTATTTTGGGACGTACCACAGGACAGTACCACATGAATTCCTGTGGTAATTTGGGACGTATACCACAGGACAGTAAGACACAAATTGTCCTGTGGTATTTTAGGATCGACGTATACCACACGACAGTACCACAGGACAGTACCACATGAATTGTCCTGTGGTATTTTGGGACGTACCACAGGAGAGTACAACAGGAAAGTACCACAGGATAGAACCACAGGAGAGTACCACACGACTTGTCCTGTGGTATTTTAGGACGAACCACAGGGCAGTACCACAGGGCAGATCCACAGGACAGTACCACAGGAAAGTACCACAGGATAGTACCACAGGACAGTACCACAGGAACTGTCCTGTGGTATTTTGGGACATACCACAGGACAGTACCACAGGACAGTACCACAGGATAGTACCACAGGACAGTACCTCGCGACTTGTCCTGTGGTATTTTGGGACGTACCACAGGACAGTACCACAGGGCAGTACCACAGGACAGTACCACAGAGCAGTACCACAGGACAGTACCACAGGAAAGTACCACAGGATAGTACCACAGGACAGTACCACACGACTTGTCCTGTGGTATTCTGGGACGTACCACAGGGCAGTACCACAGGACAGTACCACAGGAAAGTACCACAGGATAGTACCACAGGACAGTACCACACGACTTGTCCTGTGGTATTTTGGGACGTACCACAGGACAGTACCACAGGGCAGTCCCACAGGAAAGTACCACAGGATAGTACCACAGGACAGTACAACACGACTTGTCCTGTGGTATTTTGGGACGTACCACAGGACAGTACCACAGGATATTACCACAGGACAGTACCTCACGACTTGTCCTGTGGTATTTTGGGACATACCACAGGACAGTACCACAGGGCAGTACCACAGGACAGAACCACAGGAAAGTACCACAGGATAGTACCACAGGACAGTACCACACGACTTGTCCTGTGGTATTTTGGGATGTACCATAGGGCAGTACCACAGGACAGTACCACAGGATAGTACCACAGGACAGTACCACATGACTTGTCCTGTGGTATTTTGGGACATACCACAGGACATTACCACAGGAATTGTCCTGTCGTATTTTGGGACGTACCACAGGACAGTACCACAGGGCGGTACCACAGGACAGTACCACAGGATAGTACCACAGGACAGTACCACACGACTTGTCCTGTGGTATTTTGGGACGTACCACAGGACAGTATACCACAGGGCAGTACCACAGGAGAGTACCACAGGAAAGTACCACAAGATAGTACCACAGGACAGTACCACATGACTTGTCCTGTGGTATTTTGGGACGTACCACAGGACAGTACCACACGAATTGTCCTGTGGAATTTTGGGATGTACCACAGGACAGTACGACAGGAATTCCTGTGGTAATTTTTGATGTATACCACAGGAGAGTACCACAGGAACTGTCCAAAATCCCACAGGAAAATCATAATATGGTGTTGTCCCACACAGAAGTACCACACAGCATATTAAATTCGTAAGTTCCACAGAAAAATGCTACAGGATATTTTTTTTTCTTAACATTTTATACCAGAGGACTATCACATCAGGAGAATATCAAACAGCAGTACCACACAGGAGTACCACACAGGAAAATTGTAAGGCAGAATCTACTAAAATTTATTATAAAAATACAAACAGAAAAGCACATATTAATATTCCTCAATTAATTGATAGATGAGTTATGCTGTGAATTATAGCAATTGATTTGCCATTACTTATCCTGTCCTATACTCCTACAGTATTACCTATTTAGTGAAAGTGCTGATGTAAAGCATGAGAAATTTCATCGGGACTTCTGTGGTACGTTACTCCTGTGGTACTCCTGTGGTACTCCTGTGGTACTCCTGTGGTACAAATTTTTACATAGCTCATGAATATTCATAAAAAGCACATTAGATTTTAGAAAATACATATATGACTTAAAAAGTCAAATAATTAATGATGGAACTTACTTTGAACTTAATGAAATATTGTCTAATTATGTTATGTTATTCCCAATATCATAGATATTGTTATGAAAGTGTAATTTCATATCTTGATAATAAAGTATAATCTAGTTAGTAACCATGCCTTAATGCTTTACGGATAGACGGCCATATATATATGTACTGATACGGTCGATGGCTACCTAGGAATAGGATATGACTATATAGATCTATTATAGGACTAGAATGGCACTTGGCCATTAGACTCTAGTTTGAGGTTTAGGAGTAGGACAGGTTACTAAGTAGGGCCATGTTTGTCCTGAAATCCATCACTCACCTATCAGGAATATGCCGTGAAATGTGGCTAAAATTTTCCCAGATTTTTTTTTCGATCTATCCTATGTGGTACTCTCCTGTGGTACCATGGAAATGCTGTGTGGTACTGCCCTGTGGTACTGTCCCAAAATACCACAGGACAGTTCCTGTGGTACTGTTCAGTGGTACTAGTCCTGTGGTACTGCCCTGTGGTACTAGTCCTGTGGTACTGCCCTGTGGTACGTCCCAAAATACCACAGGATTTCCTGTGGTACTGCCTTGTGGTACGTCCCAAAATACCACAGGAATTCCTGTGGTACTGTCCTATGGTACTGTTCTGTGGTACCGGTCCTGTGGTACTTTCCTGTGGTACTGCCCTGTGGTACGTCCCAAAATACCACAGGAATTCCTGTGGTACTGTCCTGTGGTATGTCCCAAAATACCACAGGACAATTCCTGTGATACTATCCTGTGGTACTGTCCTGTGGTACTGTCCTGTGGTACTGTCCTGTGGTACCGTCCTGTGGTAATTACCACAGGAGTACCACATGACTTTTTCGTAAGGGAGCTGTCTTGTGGTACTGTCCTTTGGTACTTTCCTGTGGTAATGTCCTTTGGTACTGCCCTGTGGTACATCCCAGAGTACCACACGAGCCTGTGACACAGTACCACACAGTTCCTGTGTTAACATATGTTTGTGTGGTACATTGTGTGGTACCAACCAGTACCACAGGGAGTACCACATGAGCCTGTAAAACAGTACCACACAGTTCCTGTGGTAACAGTTATTTATGTGGTACATTGTGTGGTACTGACAAGTACTACAGGGAGTACCCTACAAGCCTGTGGTACAGTACCACACAATTCCTGTGGTAACATTACAAGTGTGTGGTACATTGTGTGGTACCGACAAGTACCACAGGGAGTACCACAGGACTTTTTTGTTAGGGGTACCACAGGACAGTACCACATGAATTCCTGTGGTAATTTGGGATGTATACCACAGGACAGTACCGCATGAATTGTCCTGTGGTATGTTGGGATGCACCACAGGGCAGTACCACAGGACAGTACCACACGAATTGTCCTGTGGTATTTTGGGACATACCACAGGACAGTACCACAGGAATTGTCCTGTAGTATTTTGGGACGTACCACGCGAATTGTCCTGTGGTATTTGGGACGTACCACAGGGTAGTACCACAGGACAGTACCACAGGAAAGTACCACAGGATAGTACCACAGGACAGTACCTCACGAATTGTCCTGTGGTATTTTGGGACATACCACAGGACAGTACCACAGGGATTGTCCTGTGGTAATTTGGGACGTACTACAGGAAGTACCACAGGACAGTACCACACGAATTGTCCTGTCGTATTTTGGGACGTACCACAGGACAGTACCACATGAATTCCTGTGGTAATTTGGGACGTATACCACAGGACAGTAAGAGGGCAGTACCACAGGAATTGTTCTGTGGTATTTTGGGACGTACCACAGGGCAGTACCACAGGAATTGTCCTGTGGTAATTTGGGACGTACCACAGGACAGTACCACAGGAATTATCCTGTGGTAGTTTGGGACGTACCACAGGACATTACCACAGGAAAGTACCACAGGACAGTACCACACGAATTGTCCTGTGGTATTTTGGGACGTACCACAGGACAGTACCACATGAATTCCTGTGGTAATTTGGAACGTATACCACAGGGTAGTACCACAGGACAGTACCACAGGAATTATCCTGTGGTAATTTGGGACGTACCACAGGGCAGTACCACAGGACATTACCACAGGAAAGTACCACAGGATAGTACCACAGGACAGTACCTGTACCTCACGAATTGTCCTGTGGTATTTTGGGACATACCACAGGACAGTACCACAGGAATTGTCCTGCTGTGTTTTGGGACGTACCACAGGACAGTACCACACGAATTGTCCTGTGGTATTTTGGGACGTACCACAGGACAGTACCACAGGACATTACCACAGGAAGTACCACAGGACAGTAACACAGGAGAGTACCACAGGACATTACCACAATAACTGTCCTGTGTTATTTTGAGACATTACCACAGGACAGTACCACAGGAACTATATCCTGTGATATTCCTGTTGTATGTGTCCCGAAATACCACAGGAAGATCCTATGGTACTGTTCCACACAGAAGTACCACACAGCAAATTAAATGCATTTAGTATCACACAGTCGAGTTACTTTAATATTTGAAGAAAAAAAAATGAAAAAAAGGAACACAGATGAGTGTTTAAATTGTTTGCACCAAAGAAATGGCTTTATATGGTGTTAGAGTAATAACTATGTGTATTTCATCCATCCTCTGGATAATTATGTTGCTTCGAGAAATCAATAAATTCTATTTAAAAAAAAATTATTAAATAAATAAAATTAAAAAAAATGATATAATAGGCCTAATGAAGGCCCAACCACATGAACAATTAGGCCTACATTATCTCATGACTTCAGAAAGTTAATGACAAAGCGGGCAGCTGCAGATTCACATACGAGTAATCATTAAGCTCTCCATGTTGTAAACTAACAACCTCCCACTCCCCCTCCCCCCCCCCCCTGCGAACACGTAACGGCCGGAGCTTAAATTTTGATAGATCTGCGTAGAATACTTTCAACCAATCGATCTGCAAGATGATATAGTCCATGATGTTGTTTTTGTTGTTGTTGTTGTTGTAATATTTCTTGTGTAATATCGTTGTTGCACTTTCCTTAGAAATGTGCCTTGTTTGTCAGTCTTCATATCCACACACGCACACGCACACACACACACACACACTGGCACACACATACACACACCCTTACAGACGCGCACACACAGCAGCATACATCTTCAACTTTTTTTTGTTTTTTGTTAATAATATAAATTTAAATATAGCTTAATCTATATGCACGATGTCTCAAGAATCTTGTTTCTTATTATACCGTTAAAGAATTACACATTCTGCCATAGCCAAACCGCTACGTCCGTTATCATGGGTTGGTCTTCCGGCTTTGGTTCCGTTATTCCTTCAATCATAATCCTTGTGTTATTTCCTGTTCATATATCATTGTACTTACCTTTCTTAGACAATGCTATGTAATCTTGGTGATTTGATACTGTTTTGTCGGGTTTGATAATGATGCAAATGCATTCAATTCAATTCAATTTACAGGAAAATCGTGTTCTTTTGTTATCAGCAAAGGATATGAGACAGCATACAGTTCTTGATGAATGGATGTTGTCATTCATGCTTGTTTTTTTCTCAGCCTTCGATTAAGAGTATAAATCTATAAGCCTACAGTGGCGGATCGTGGGGGTGGGGGGGGGGTTGGGCACTTCCTCCCTTTAAAAAAAATAAACGAAAACCCTTTATTTTTTAAAGACAGAATTAAAGTTGTGCTGAAGGATTTTTGTTTTGTTTTGTTTTGTTTTGGATTTTGCTTGTCGGCTGATTAAATCCGAAAGAGGCAACAGAAATATTTGACGTCCCACCCCCCCCTCCTTTTACGGAATTCCTGGATCCGGCACTAGCCTAAATATGTATATATACTGTCTTCTTTCGTGTTATTCGTTGGAATGAGTTATAGGCCTATAGGGACAGACTTCCACACAAACCTATATGAGGGCCTATACAACCCATACAGGAAAGAAGAAAAAAAAAAGAATAGCATGCGTTGATACACATTGGATGTTGCAATATCCTGATGAGGGGGTCATATTCACTTTTTTTTTCACATCACGTGACCAGTTACTGCATGGCATTTATAACGAGTGTCATATACTTTCACTTCTGTGTGTTACAACGGAAAAGGCTGATATAGGATTGCAGGATATGTTGTCATGTACCGCAGGCTTTCACTTTCGAAATTGTGCAGGAAAGTCTGGAGTGACTAAATTCGATCAAGCGAGTTGAAGAGTTGAAGGCGAATGAAGTTGAACATACTCTGTCTTCTCCAAAGGTAAGTTTTCTGTTCCGTTTTGCAAATCGTATTTTCCCTTTAAACACTAACAACCACCAAAATAATTGTCTCACATAATTAATATGTCATTGACATGATGTAGAGCAATAATTTACAGAAAATATGAAGGCAGTTTTTGTAAGCAGATGATCACCATGTTACTTGTGCTGGAGATGATATGGATTTTTACGCAGATTTAGATTGTGGTCACGTTAGCGGTGGTATACCATACCTCATGATGTTATAATGCAGAGCAGCTCCCCTATATTAAATGTGATCAAGAGAGACAAGCATGTAATTGCCGAGTGGACAGTGCCAGTCCAATACTGTACGAGCTGAAATTTTCGCGTACTGATATTTTCGCGAATTGCCACTTGGAGGACATTTTCGCGTGTTGTTAATTTCGCGTTTCAAAGGCAATTCGCGAAATTCGCGAAAATAAAACCACCGCGAAAATTTCAGCTCGTACAGTATCACAGGTGCAGACAAATGAAAAGAAAAAAAATGCGTCCCTTTGGGCATTGAATCACGTGTTTACAAAATGTGATGTCATTTGCTTCGAAGAGGACTAGTTAGGAAGAAAAACAAAAAGAAAATCTGCTCCATTCTCGGGTTCGATAGACAAATAGAGAGGACAGAACCCCGCATCCATGCCCTGTCTATCAAACATAACACCTTATGTTATTTAAAATGCTTAGATAACCCTCTTGGCACGTCAAAGCTTTACTTAAATATGAAAAAAAAATAACAGCATTTGGGTTCGATTTACTATGAGTATGGTCCCCTATGATGTGAGACGTTTGATGATTTTAGAGATGAAATTGATATTATGTTAACATCCGCGAAGATTTCTTTTCTCTTTTAGGAGCGTTAAGAATATATTCTTGCAAAAAGAAACCAAACTAGAACTTGGGGTTCAGTTTATTGTGCAACATGATGTTAGGTATAGATGTTAGTGGGGGCAGTTTATCTTTACTGGCCCCACTTCCGGGTTTCATCAGCTACCAATAAAAAAGAAAAGAAAAGAGAAAAACGCCTTCAGCGCAAGTTTCTGATGCCTCTTCGGTGGTAAAAAAAAATAGCAACAAATAAACAAAAACAAAAACAAAACAAAACAAAACTGCCCTCTGACAAATTGGCGGGGCTTTTTTGCTTTGCTTTTTGTTGACAACTTTCATGAAATGATGGCCAGGCAATGACATGTTTAATATCAACTAACTGACAAATAATTGCCCTATTTCGACATGATGAGCCAGCATTATCGCCGTTTTTAGGGCATCATGTCAATTAGTTACAAAAAATAAAAACAACAATTCGACGCAGGATTACATTAATAATGTGAATAATGACATATTTGTTTGTCTCCCTGCTCATTTACCCAGGCGATTATCTATAGTCTCTGTACTTGATGGTAGGCCTACGGAAAGAGAGTTACGGTCGTCAACGGAGCTTCGGACTGTGATACCGCTGCAGTACGTTAATGACTGGAGAGTGCTTAATTCCGCCGCCGGCACAGCGTCATTTTCTCTAAATTCTGTTGAAGGCCGCCCTCATCGTCTCAAAAGTACAGATAAAGTTAAACCTACAGATACATTAGCTTCATCTGACCTCTGCGCTCGGGATATAGGCGTGATAGGGTTGGACATGGAGATACCCATTCATCTCGTTTTCATCGCAGCAATGCTTTTGAGTCTCTCAGCTGGCAGCGAAGCCCATACAACGCAGGGAGAGTGCGACATGGATGAATTTCGGTGCATTGACACTTCTGCAGGGGGCTCCGCTGCTGTAAGCTGCATCCCAGGTAGATGGCGGTGTGACGGCCAAAACGACTGCATTGGTGGGTCTGACGAAATGGGATGTGAATCAATCACTTGTTCGGCCTCACAATTCAGCTGCGGTCAAGGAATGCAGTGTATCCCCAAAAACTGGGTCTGTGACAGAGACAGTGACTGTCCAAATTCCGCAGATGAGCAGGACTGTGAAGAACAGACTTGTAGTCCGAATTACTTCGAGTGCAGCAGCGCGGGGGAACGGCGCACCTGCATCCCGACTCGATGGACATGCGACGGAGACCGCGACTGCCCAGACGGATCTGACGAGAGTGAGGAGCTCTGCGAATCTCCTGGAAGTGTTTCTTGCTTAGACACAGAGTTCCAGTGCTCGAATGGAGAATGCATGCACAAATCGTGGAAGTGCGATGGGGATGTCGATTGCTCTGACGGATCTGACGAGAGTGAAGAACTCTGCGGAATTCCTGAAAGTGTGTCTTGCTTAGCCACCGAGTTCCAGTGCTCGAGTGGAGAATGCATACACAAATCGTGGAAGTGCGATGGGGATGTCGATTGCTCTGACGGATCTGACGAGAGTGAAGAACTCTGCGGAATTCCTGAAAGTGTGTCTTGCTTAGCCACCGAGTTCCAGTGCTCGAGTGGAGAATGCATACACAAACCGTGGAAGTGCGATGGGGATGTCGATTGCTCTGACGGTTCCGACGAGTTAGCGTTGATTTGCCAAACCTCTACCTCTAGGCCTACTGATGAGTGTTCTATGAACGAATACAGGTGCACGAGTGGAACCTGTATATCTGCTACGAAGGTGTGCGATGGCGCTCAGGATTGCGGGGACGCCAGTGACGAGGCAGAATGTCTACCCCCATCTGATTGTGACGACCACACCCAGTTTACATGTCTCAACGGTGACTGTATTCCCACGGCTCAAGTTTGCGATGGTACAGCAAACTGCCCGAACAGCGAAGACGAGCTTGTCGAGGGCGTGTGTGATGTAAATGAGTGTGACGTCAACAATGGTGAGTGCGAGCACGTGTGCGTTGATCGTCCGTACGGACATGTCTGCAACTGTCGAGAAGGGTATTCGTTGGTAAACGGGAGCCGTTGTGTGGATATCGACGAGTGTAACGACTTACCTGCCGGCATCTGCAGCCAAATCTGCCAAAATCGGATGGGATCCTTCAATTGCCAATGCGACAAAAACTACGACTTCCAACAAATGGATCGTCGTGGTCACTGTAAGTCGAAACCCGAGTTTGGTAGGCCCCAGCTCATATTGGCCACCCGCCAAGACATTCGTATCTTTGATGCATCGGACTTCAACATCGATTTCATTACAGAATTTCATCTGCAAGCTAAGGTCGTGGATTACGATGTCTCGCCAAAGAGTCTCTTCTGGGGAGGTACGAATGGTATATACCAACTAGAATTTGTTCCCGACAAGATGCCCTCACCGCGTTTGGTAACATCGAATGTCAGAATGGATGTAGAAGGATTAGCAGTAGACTGGGTGAATGACCTCCTCTACTGGACAGATATAGGACTTCATGAAATTTCCGTCTGTAACTATGAGGGTTCAAAGAAGACCACGTTGTTCAAGACGGATTTGATGGACAATCCTCGGGCCATTTCAGTCGACCCCGAATCAGGACTGATTTTCTGGACTGACTGGGGGGAACATCCAAGAATTGAGCGCGCGGGTACGAATGGTGAGGGCCGGCGCATTATTGTCTCAAGGGACATCGGCTGGCCGAATGGTCTTGTTATTGACCATCCCCTAGAGCTGCTATACTGGGTTGACGCCTACACGAGAAGTATCAACATGGCAAATTTCGAAGGTGGCAAGCGACGTGTCATCCTCAGTGGAGAGGATCGAGTCGGTCATCCGTTCGACATAACAGTGTTTGAGGATTTTATCTACTGGACAGACTGGTATACATACAATGTGCAGCGTGCAGACAAGTTCACCGGCTCGAACCAGACCGCAGTCATCACTGAAATCAACGGCCTCATGGGCCTCGCAATCCTCCACCCGCTCCGTCAACCTGACAACGATGATGCGGCTCCCTGTTCCCATGACAACGCGATGTGCTCTCATCTCTGCGTGGCAGCTCCAAGGGTGGACGGTGTGGCGTCGTATTCCTGTCTGTGCCGGGAGAACGTAACGCTCAGTGCGGATGGTCACACCTGCTAAGGGGACACTGCTCATGAAGGCTTAACTCCCAATATAGTTTAAGTCTAGGCGCATTGATCAACCCAGCGGGGCCCAACGTCCTTCAATCTCCCTTTCGATAGATGAATAACTTTCCGTTACCTTGTAGATGGTTTTGCGTGTTGTAGAGATGACGTTACCTCATATTACCTTTAGGAAATGATTATACATTATGCTTGGTGATTATATGCCACAAACGAACCACAACATTTTCATACTTAACGATAAGATGTATAAGGCTCAACCGTTTCGCGTAGGCCTACCTTTTATCTTTGTAGGTATCTGATTTCATCTAACGATTTTCCAACTTTCTCGTGTAAGATAAGATGTTCTTTTAATATTTCAAGGAATGCTTGAAATGTCACCCGAGTCTTAACCATTCGGGTTATTTTCTATTTTAAAAGGTTTGTTAAAGGTTGGAGTAACCTTTTTTTCTGATATATCATCGTACTCGTATACTGATTGACTGGCAGGTCTGGGGCGATCGGGAATTACCGCTTCCCCGGCTTTGCCCTCTGCTCTGTAACAGCAATGAAAGAAGGAATGAATGAATGGTTTAATGAATGAATAAATAAAAAGATAAATCAATGAAATGAATTAGTTATTCAATGAAGCATCAGGGTCTTTTACCCTTATGTATATTTGGTTGTAATATTATTCTCTCACACCGGACCCGTATTTTAATGTCATTTCAGATTGACAGAATGTTTGATTTACAATATTTCAAAACGCTTTTTTTTCTGCATAAATGCCTGTATAAGGCAAACTCACTAATCATTTAAAATGTAACTAAAAATTGTTGTATTAGATAGACAGTGTCCTCGTTAATATAACTTTTTAGAATGTAATTCAAACTGTTTTATTGTTGTCTTTTTTTTTAGTTCAGAGTTCTTTGTTAGGGGGTTTTGTCGAGGTTTTTGTTTCTTTTTAAAAGAAGAGGCAAATTCTGATTGTTTGTTTTCCCGGATTTTATATATATATATATATATATATATATATATATATATATATACTTGTAACATACTTTGATAAGAGTAATGCCCAAAATCAGAATGCTTGTTGAATGTCGTTCTTTCTTTGTCATCCTCAAAACCTACCTTTTCAAAACATGATGAGTATAGGTGGTTAAAAAAGGGAAATATAACGTGTCCACAAGTACAGTATCCCAGTAGAATGCAGAATTGTGTTGTTTTGTGATGGACTGTCTTGTCCTGCAAAGGTTTGGAAACGGATAACGTGATAGCAACATCAACAGGGGCCTGTTTAAGAGACACAATTCATTTACTGAAAATAAAGTTAATGTTTTTGTTTCCACAATAAAAGGCAAATACTCCAGAACATACTACAAAACACATTTAAATGTCTCTATTCATTCTACATTGTATTTGTTTCTCCCATATGATAAAACAATATTCATCAGTATATAGGACGGGAATTAAAACTTGTGTTGATAATAATAGTGATCGATGTAGTATGTGAGGTTGATACATGTCTGGAAACAAAGGTGTGCACAATTCCAAAATCACAATTAATCTGCACACTAACTTGCATGCATGCCTAATAACTTGCTATGATGGAAAGGTTTTATCAATCTTCAATGTGTTACATGAATATCAGAAGGTTATCATTGCTTCTTAAATCGTCAGAAAACGGGGCAGAGATTTTGCTCGGTCGAAAGGGCATCTGTCTCCCGGTCCAAATGACCAGAGTTCGATTTGCAATTGTCTTGAGCAACGGTATATGTGTAATCATCCCGTCCCTTCTAGTAAGACTAACAGAGCCAAACATTGTGTCCCTACAGGAGATGTAGAAAAAATGTGGAGGTCCAGTGCGTGAGAGAGTCACAACTCTTGCACTAAGCAAATGTAGCGCTTTTTATGATTCATAAAACCATTTATTTGCAAAAACTTATGCTGTAGTTTACTTGAGACTATGTATGTTATATATAATATTATATATATATATATATATATATATGAGTATATGAATATAAGAACGACCCAAGTCCATGGAAGATCATTTCGAGTAAACTAAAAAAAACTTCATATCTTTTTTATTTGTCCAATAATATTCTATTTAACTGTGATGGGAAGGTAACGTTGTATATACAAATTAGAACATATATTATTATGACAATTAACATTTACATTAATTGTGGAGAGGCCATTTTGTGTGGTGGACTTGGGTCGTTCTTTGATTCATATACATGATATTCTGCTATAGAGATGGGAGAAGGAAGAGAGAGGGCGCTATCATATGAATGTAAGAATGACCCAAGTCCTTTAACTCATTCATTTCAGGCACTTCCGGGGGTAATTAGGATTTATCATTTACACACAAGATGAGTCCATGCATAAGCTACAATTTCCCATGTCAAACTAAATTTGGCCAAAAATTGGACTTGGGTCATTCTTATATTCATATACTCATATATATATATATATGAGACCATGTATATATTATATCATATCATATTATATATATATATATAATATATATATATATGATATAATCATGCAAACATGTTGAGATTTTATTTATAAGCTCCACGAAAAAAAAAAAAATGAAGAGACAAATAGGTACTGCATTTTTAACCAATAAAGCATGAGTGTATTCGACTCAAATTCTCGGCGTCCTACACCTTCTTCAGGAGTATTGTCAAGACTCAACAATATAAAGTTATTATCTCTCTTTTATTTTTCACTTGAGAAGTAGAATAAGTGGAAACAAATAAAAAGTAAATACTGATGATATAAACAATTTAATTAGAATAATAATCATTACAATAAGAAATATACACTTGAGGAGTTTGTTTGCAAAAACCGATAAGTCCATTTTGAAGATTTTGAAGTATACGGTCTCTGTCATGAAGTACAAAATAATACCTTTTAGATGATAATTGGTCAGTACATATAAAGGTACACTTTTGAAGTTATAGTCAAAAGAAGCAAAAACTTTCTTATTATTCTCTTTATCTTTCTTCACCTTTAATCGCAAATATTTCCATTTGGCAAATATGGACTTGTCGGTTTTTGCGAACAAACTCTTCAATTCCTTGATTTCCTTGATTTACAACATTATAAAATTACAACAAAGTTTTGTTTTGTTTTGGTTTTTTTATGACTCCCCCAGGCTTGGAAAGGCGTCAATATTGACCTATACATGTCACGGATTTTATCATGACATCCAACCTTCCTCCTTCAATCATCTATTATCTATTACATAATTATATATCATTAATTCATTCTTCAATTCAATCATATAATCATACTATATGCGTATTATACTTTAATCATAATATTATACCAACAATTTATCTATTCATGTTATCTATACATCTATATCTATCTATATGTACAAAATAATACATAATATCTATAATAATATATTAATATATATATATATATATATAATATATATATATATATTATACTATTTAGATCCAACCACAATTCTGAAGCACCAGGGTAATGATGTTTTTACCATAATACATTCTGACGTGAAAATCCAAGCAATCGCATAAACAGCATGTAGGCCTACATGATGTGCAGGTCAAAATGTCGCGACCTGGGGGTGTTGGGATTCATCAGCGGCCTGATTAATTCGCTGCCCCGGCAAAACCCGGGGTGCATTAAAGGACAAGTTCGTCTTCATGGAGATATGGATTGAGTGAATGAAGTGTTATTACTAGAACACATTTGTGAGAGTTCGAGGAAAATTGGACGATCCGTTCAAAAGTTAGGATTCCTTAAAGTTTCTGTTCGGTGACTGCTGGATGAGAAGCCTATATACTAACAGTTTGTGATGTCATATGTGTGGGATGATAAAGAAACTAAAAAAGAAAATTCAATGAGATTAGGCACCCTATTTCCACTTTTCTGGTATATAAGATAACACACTTCACTTGCCTCTTTCAAAAGGAAGTGGGAATGTTCATATACCCTTAACATACGTCAGTGACAAGTCGAGGATATGTGCACTTGAAGAGTTTTGTTCGCAAAAACCGATAAGTCCATGTATGCCAAATGGAGATATGAGCGATTAAAGGTCAAGAAAAATAAAGAGAATAATAAGATACTATAATACTTTATGACAGAGACCGTATTTCAAAATCTTCAAAAATGGACTTATCGGTTTTTGCAAACAAACTCTTCACTTTCTTCAAAAAACTAAATTTTGTGAAATTCTCTTTCTATTTTCCTTATCGTCCTATGTATGTGACATCATACACTATAGCGGTCTTCTCGTCTAGCAGCGACTGCACAGATATTTTAAAAATTCATAACTTTTGAAAAGATCGTCTGATTTTCCCCAAATTTCACTGTTGTGGTACAATCATAAATATTGCTGCATTCATTCAATCCACATGCACTTGACGGACGTGGGGTGGACTCATGCCCTTTAAACCACGAAGAGCTTCCTGGTCTGGTCAATGAATTACTGAGTATTATGTGCTTCAGAGTGAACATTCCTCAAGAACGGCCGAATTCAGTCGATAATTGCCATTATAATTTTTACTTTACTATCATCATTATTATTATTATTATTATTGTCATTATAATCATTATTTTCATTATCATTATTATCAGTATTATCATCATCATCATCATCATCGTCGTCGTCAGTCATCATTCAACTTCTCCTTCTTCGTATTATGATCATTGATATTAATATTATTTTTATCATCATCATTATGATGTTGCTGTGTTTTACCACGAAAGAGGCCGAATTCAGCTCTGCATTGTCCTAAATGTTTGAGCATGATAAATGGATGAAAATGACCACCACCACCACCAAAAAAAAAAGAGATTCCAATTGGCATTCGAACGTTAAGGCCATGTCACACCATAACGCGGGCTTGTGGCGAGGAGGTAGTTTCCAGCACGTAGAAGATTTTCAGCGGGCGAACAGGAATGTTTGCAATTTTCATTCATGCCTTGTCATACCGTACGGGGGAACTTCTGCGGCTTGACTAGCGGGGAAACAAATTTACTCCTAGGAGCTCTCCGCAGTTGGTCCGCACCTGACAGTATCTTGCGCGTAGTTGCCCGGAGGTGCTAACGCAAGTCCGATTTAACCGCAGCCAAGTTTTGAGCATGACCAAAACTTTTTCCGGGTGAGTCGCGGGAATGCCCGTAGAGGTCCACGCAGAACGCCAGTAGAAGACCCTTAGCGGCAGTACTTCTCAAGCAATTATTCCCACGCAGGTACTTCGCAGTCCCGTATGCAGCCAAGATAATGAAATTCTGTGAGATTTCAGCCATTCCATCAGAGGAATTCCTTCACTAAGTTGTCAGCCCCCACGCGACTGGTACAAAGGTCACACGGTATACTCGCAAGTATAACGCGTCCAGCAAGTAAGACACATGCGCTGACTCGCACAAATCCTTTTCCGCCCTCAGGAATGTCCGGTATGCTAGGAAATCCCTACACGTAACAAGCCCGAGTAGCTTGCCCGGAAAGGTGTGACAGGGCCTAAACACGGTTGCGGGTGAAAAAAATATGCGTGCGCACCTCCGGGCGACTACTTTTGAGATACATGCTAGGTACTGTCATGTGCGGATCTACGGGGACCTCCTCCGGGTAGTCAAAATTGTTCTTTGCAAGTCGCACGCAAGGCTGGTGTGACACGGCCTTTACCAATTTGAGTTCTGTCCATCGTTTGGTTTTTCCCTTGATGCGATATTCACTTCTACCAATGTGACAAACCTTGAGAGGGCGCAAATTCTCTGATTCCGGGTCATGACGGGCAAAAGAGATCGTATACATTTTACGACCATGCAACTGTACATCCATTGGATGGATGTTATAGGTTTTACCAAATTTAGAACGCGCAGTAGTAATAATAGATAATAGTAAAGTAGTAGTAGTAAGTAGTAGTAGTAGTAGTACCTTAGTAGTAGTAGTGAGTGGTAGTAGTAGTAGTAGTAGTAGTAGTAGTAGTAGAAGTAGTATGGTAGTAGTAGTAGTATAGTATAGTAGTAGCAGTATTATAAAGTTGTAGTAGTATACTTGGTATATAGTAGTGGTAGTAGTAGTAGCAGTATAGTAGTATTAGTATAGTAGTATAGTAGTCGTAGTAGCAGTAGTGTAGAGATAGTAGTAGTAGAAATAGTAGTATAGTTACATCACACAGAACCATGCACCTTTCAGTGGGTAAAGCGTATAATTGGAGCGATGGTGAGCCGATGATATGAATAATAATTCACGTTTTAGGACTATAGGGTTAAAGTTTACACGGATTAGGATTAGGGTTAGGGTTAGGGTTAGGGCTAGACTGGGTAATCTCCGTTGATTTCGGTGTCCTGTATAGGGTCATAAAGTGAGTTACCTGATCCTAACCCTAGAGCATGATTTATCCTCGGATGAGCATCACCATGTCCTCCAATCAAATTTTATGCTATACCAAAATCACAACGTTAACATGCCTTTTAAAACAGGGCCGGCGGAGCGTTTTCAAAAGTGGTGGGGGCACTTCCGGGTTTCATGAGCTAACAAGCAAAAAAAAAAAAAAAAGGGGGGGGGGGCCTGCGCAACTTTTGGTGCCATTTCGGGTTTCTTCAGCCGACAAGCAAAAAAAAAAAAAAAAAAAAAAAGTCTTCAGCTCATCAGTCTTTCTCCTTCCACAAAATAATGTTCCACTTCACACTTCAAGGTATCTATTCAAAGGGAAAACATCTTGTTCCAATTACGCACTTCCGGGGTAAAAAAATGGGGGGGGGGGGGACAAAGTGGTGACACAGTATGTATTCCTTTGTATGGCGCAAAAACGTGGGGGGGGGTGGGGGCAAGAGCCCCCCTGCCCCCCCCCCCCCCCCCCCCCCCCCCCCCCCCCCCCCCCCCCCCCCCCCCGTTCCACCGGCCATGTAAAAGTATACTCAGTATGTGACAATCTATGTTGGAGCGATGCTTAGCCGAGGATTATGCTTTAGGATATGGGTAAGGGTTTATTCAATTGAGGATATGAATATAAGAACGACCCAAGTCCAATTTTTGGCCAAATTTAGTTTGACGTGGGAAATTGTAGCTTATGCATGGACTCATCTTGTGTGTAAATGATAAATCCTAATTACCCCGGAAGTGCCTGAAATGAATGAGTTAAATCTTATATTAATGTAAGAATGAAGGACTTGGGTCATTCTTACATTCATATAATAGCGCCC